>NC_135821.1:9831831-9975170 GCF_964213995.1 Mustelus asterias
CTCCCTCCCCCTCACCCGGCCCCTCCCTCCCCCTCACCCAGCCCCTCCCTCCCCCTCGCCCAGCCCCTCCCTCCCTCTCCCCCTCGCCCGGCCCCTCCCCCCTCACCCAGCCCCTCCCCCCTCCCCCAGCCCCTCCCCCCTCACCTGGCCCCTCCCTCCCTCATCCAGCCCCTCCCCCTCACCCGGCCCCTCCCTCCCTGGCACTGTGAGGCAGTTGTGCTGACCACTGTGCCACCCCTTGCTCTGCCTATCTGAATACAAGTTGTTATTGATGGCCTCTGTATTCCTAATTTATAATAATTGAATCCTGTGAACTTAAAGAAACAGCTCATATTGCACACTCGTGTCTCTGCACTGAATAAAATTTAAAGTTCATTTATTAATGTCACAAGTAGGCTGACATTAACACTGCAATGAAGTTACTGTGAAAATCCCCTAGTCACCGCACTCCGGTGCCTGTTCGGGTAACACTGAGGGAGAATTTAGCATGGCCGATGCACCCTAACCAGCACGTCTTTCAGACTGTGGGAGGAAACCGGAGCACCCGGAGGAAACCCACGCAGACACGGGGAGAACGTGCAGACTCCACACAGACAGTGACCCAAGGCCGGGAATTGAACCCGGGTCCCTGGCGCTGCGAGGCACCAGTGCTAACCCACTGTGCCACCATGCCGGCCAATGTTAGCTTATTGCTGACCTTTTCAATCGGCGTGACCTCTTGCTTGAACAAAAGAACAAAGAAAAGTACAGCGCGGGAACAGGCCCTTTGGCCCTCCAAGCCTGTGCCGATCATGATGCCCTAAGGGAACTTTTTTTAAAAAAAACCTTCTGTCCGTACTCGGACCGTATCCTTTCATTCTCTCCCTATTCATGTATCCTCTTAAATGTTGCTAATGTGCCTGCATCCCCCACCTCGTCTGGCAGCGCGTTCCAGGCAAATGTCCGTGAAGGCTGCCTTTAATCTCCAGGCTGTGTGTGTGTGTGTTGGGGGGTAATTTGGTACCTGTTGGCATGTTTTAGCACAGAGAAGATTTTGAACTGCGGAAGAACCTTGTGCACGGATTTCTGGGTGAGAGCGGAGCCCTGTTGGTCGCGCAGCTCGTGCAAGCTTGCTGCTTCTACCTCGTCCCAAGCATGCTGGGTAATGTGGCTGACGTCATGTGGGAACTTCGCATTTTTGACCGGAAGGTATGTAACGGGAACCAGCCGAACGTTGTCCGATACGTGCATCATTTCTCCTCCCCCCCCCCCCCGCCCTTCCTGAGAGCTTGGTGTATAGATCAGTGCTGAGGGGCACAATCTCGATCGGAGCTACATTTGCTGGCCTCAACCTGGGTGTCAAGATTTAGCTGCAGCGGTGGGGAAGGATCCACTAGACTTCTGGAACTCCTGAGCCCCAGTGAATGCACTAAGTTTCCCTCACAGAATAAACCCCTCATCCTTGGAATCTGTTGAGAGGAGCTTCTCCGAACAGCTTTGAATGCAATTAGTATCATAGAATAGAATCCCTACAGTGCAGGAGGAGGCCATTCAGCCCATCGAGTCTGCACCTACCACAAACCCAACCCAGGCCCTATCCCCATGACACCATGTATTTACCCTGCTAATCTCCCCTGAAACGAAGGGGTAATTTAGCATGACCAATCCACTTAAACTGCACATCTTTGAACTGTGGGAGGAAACCAGAGCACCCGGAGGAAACCCACGCAGACACGGGGAGAACGTGCAAACTCCACACAGACAGTGACCCGAGGCTGGAATTGAACCCGCGTCTCGAGCACTGAGAGGCAGAGGCTAACCACTGTGCCACCCTCAAGATTTTTTTTTTAAAAAGGAGACCAAATCTGCACACAGTATTCCCTTTCTGGATGAACAAGCTGCTGTCTATTTCCGGCATTTTCCTGTTTTTAGTTGTTTATACGAGGAGCTTACTGGGCAAATGAGTTCAACACTGAATTCACCTCTGGGACTAGGATTGGACACAATCCAGATCCCCTCCTGCACACACTCTCTTCCAGCCCATTCTTAACCCCTTCACAACCCATCCCCTGAAACAGAGTTAAAATTGGGCCCTCACTCGCGTGCTCCCTCATGGTGAAATGGTTAGCCACATAAACATAGAAATAGAAGCAAGTGTAGGCCATTCGGCCCTTCGAGCCTGCTCCGCCATTCATGTTGATCGTCAAATTCAATATCTTGACCTCCCCCCACCCCTTACCCCCACCCCCCCCCCCTTACCCCCTCACCCCCCCTTACCCCCTCACCCCCCCTTACCCCCTCACCCCCTACCCCCTCACCCCCCCTTACCCCCTCACCCCCCCTTACCCCCTCACCCCCCTTACCCCCTCACCCCCCTTACCCCCTCACCCCCCTTACCCCCTCACCCCCCCTTACCCCCTCACCCCCCCTTACCCCCTCACCCCCCCTTACCCCCTCACCCCCCCTTACCCCCTCACCCCCCCTTACCCCCTCACCCCCCCTTACCCCCTCACCCCCCCTTACCCCCTCACCCCCCCTTACCCCCTCACCCCCCTTACCCCCTCACCCCCCTTACCCCCTCACCCCCCCTTACCCCCTCACCCCCCCCTTACCCCCTCACCCCCCTTACCCCCTCACCCCCCCTTACCCCCTCACCCCCCCTTACCCCCTCACCCCCCCTTACCCCCTCACCCCCCCTTACCCCCTCACCCCCCCTTACCCCCTCACCCCCCCCTTACCCCCTCACCCCCCCCTTACCCCCTCACCCCCCCTTACCCCCTCACCCCCCCTTACCCCCTCACCCCCCCTTACCCCCTCACCCTCCCTTACCCCTTCACCCCCCCTTACCCCCTCACCCCCCCTCACCCCCCCTTACCCACCCCCAACCCCCCATATCCCTTGATCCCTCTGGCCCCAAGAGCTATATCTAATTTCTTCTTGAATGCACACTGTGAGACCTTATCAAAAGCCTTCTGAAAGTCGTAAATAAGCCACATCCCCCGGTTCTCCTTGGTCCTTTCTACTGGTTGAACCCTCAAAGGATTCCAGTAGATTCGTCAGGCATAGATCTATAGAATCCCGACAGTGCAGAAGGAGGCCATTCGGCCCATCGAGTCTGCACCGACCACAATCCCCCCCCAGGCCCCATCCCCGTAACCCCACATATTTACCCTGCTATCCTCCTAACCCGCACATCTTTCGACTGTGGGAGGAAACCGGACCACCCGGAGGAAACCCACGCAGACACAGGGAGAACGTGCAAACTCCACACCGTCAGTGACCCAAGCCAGGAATTGAACCCGGGTCCCTGGTGCTGTGAGGCAGCCCTGCCAACCACTGTGTCACCGTGCCGGCCATAATTTTCCCCTTGCTTTCCCGTGTAAATCCGTGCCGACACTGTAAATAGAATCACGTCAAAGGGTGGCAAACTGTGTCGTGATATCGCTTTGAGGGAGTATGCCAATGAGGGAGTACAGTAAGAAGTCTCACAACACCAGGTTAAAGTCCAACAGGTTTATTTGGTAGCAAATACCATAAGCTTTCGGAGCACAGCTCCTTCGTCAGATGGAGTGGATATCTGCTCTCAAACAGTGCACAGCGACACAAAATCAAGTTCCAGAATACTAATTAGAATGCAAATCTCTACAGCCAGCCAGGTCTTAAAGGTACAGACAATGTGGGTGGAGGGAGCATTCAACACAGGTTAAAGAGATGTGTATTGTCTCCAGACAGAACAGCTAGTGAGATTCTGCAAGATCAGGGGGAAAGCTGTGGGGGTTACTGATAATGTGACATAAATCCAACATTCCGGTTTAGGCCGTCCTCATGTGTGCGGAACTTGGCTATCAGTTTCTGCTCAGCGACTCTGCGCTGTCGTGTGTCATGAAGGCCGGAAATGAGGGAGTAGCCAGGATGCAAAGAGTGTGACCAGCAGACATTGTTCAGAGGAGCTTTCAGGTTAGCAGGTAGTGTGAAGGAGTTGCAGCCCTGTACTTCTGAGTTACCAATAGCTGTCAAATCTTTATAGTAAATCTGCCAAGCATTCTTATACTACATCAAGTAAACGGAACCTACCTTTAGCTTACCAATCCGAGGTGAAATTGTATTAAGCTTGTGAAATGCTGTTTCCATCTATCCCTCCAACCTCCTGCCAGGATGTCAGTAACATGCTCTGCTTATCTATCTCTCTGAAACCAGACGTTTTGTCGGTGGCTTGAGGATGCTCTTAAAGCCCTTCCCAAGGAGCTGTCAGCTGGGGCTATCACAGCGACGGAGAAGCAAGTGACAGAGTTCCACAAGCAGGTCATGTGGTATGTGCAATTATCACTAACCAGTCGTGAAGTACACATGAGCATCAATGTTATTATCACACACGCACCCTGTGTGAAAGAACTTGCATTTATAGAATCCCTCCGGTACAGAAGGAGGCCATTCGACCCATCGAGTCTGTACCGACCACAGTCCCTACCCAGGCCCTATTGCCGTAACCCTCATTTACTCTGCTAACCCCCCCCCCCTGACACTAAGGGGCAATTTAGCATGGCCCCTCAACCTAACCCGCACATCTTTGGCGTGTGGGAGGAAACCGGAGCACCCGGAGGAAACCCACGCAGACACGAGGAGAATGTGCAAACTGTACACAATCACCTGAGGCCGGACTTGAACCCAGGTTCCTGGTGCTGTGAGGCAGCAGTGCTAACCACTGTGTGACTGTGCTGCCAGCTCCTGTGTTTCTGTAACAGAGAGGCGATGGCCTTGTGGTATTATCGCTAGACTATTAATCCAGAAACTCCAGCCAATGTTCTGGGGACCCGGGTTCAAATCCCGCCACGGCAGATGGTGGAATTTGAATTCAATTTTTTAAAATCTGGAATTAAGAATCTACAGATGACCATGAAACCGTTGTCGATTGTCGTAAAAACCCATCCGGTTCACTAATGCCCTTTAGGGAAGGAAATCTTACCTGTTCTGGGCTACATGTGATTCCAGAGCCACGGCAACGTGGTTGACTCTTAACTGTCCTCCAAGGGCAACTAGGGATGGGCAATAAATGCTGGCCCAGCCCGTGTCCCACGAATGAATAAAAAAAGTCACCCGACCCAATGGCAAAGTGGAGGATAATGCCGAAATTATTGGGTGGTACAGTGGTTAGCAATGTTACCTCCTGGTCTGGCCTACATGTGACTCCAAACTCACAGCAATGTAGTTGACTCTTAACTGCCCTCTGAAATGGCCTCGCAAACCTCTCAGTTCAAGGGTGACAAATGTGATGGGCAATAAATGCTGACCACCCAGCGACACCCACGTTCCACAAATGAATTTTTTAAAAAAACATATTTTGCACCACAAATGTGACCTCCCCCCCCCGCCCCCAACGAGTTACCCTGTAAGGAAGTACTGTGGCTGATTTGCACCTAGCCAGGCCTCACAAGCAAGGCTGAATGACCAGATAGTCTATTTTTTTAGTGGTGGCTAATGGGTGAATGTTGGCTAGGGCACTGGGAATCTTTGAGTGGGGCGGTGGGATCTTTACTGTCCACCCAGGTAATTGGTTTGAAATTTTATCCAAAGGTGCACCGCTATAACAAACTGGTCATATCGTGTGCAACACTTGTACATGTTTCGTTCGTGATGGATCCCGGTGCGCTAAGTTGAGTTTATTTCATGTTTAGCTGAGTAGGGGGATGCTGGGTTCGATACCGTGGCATGGCTGCCTCAGCTTCAGGGACCTGGTTTTGATTCCGGTCACTGCCTGTGCTTAGCCTACACATTCTCCCCGTGTCTGCATGGGTTTCCTCCGGGTGCTCTGGTTTCCTCCCACTCTAAAGATGTGCAGGTTAGGTGGATTGGCCATGCTAAATTGCCCCTTGATATCCAAAGATGTGCAGGTTAGGTGGATTGGCCATGCTAAATTGCCCCTTGATATCCAAAGATGTGCAGGTGAGGTGGATTGGCCATGCTAAATTGCCCCATAATGTCCAAAGATGTGCAGGTTAGGTGGATTGGCCATGCTAAATTGACCCTTAGTGTCCAAAGATGTGCAGGTTGGTTGGATTGGCCATGCTAAATTGTCCCTTAGTATCCAAAGATGTGCAGGTTAGGTGGATTGGCCATGCTAAATTGCCCCTTAGTGTCTAAAGATGTGTAGGTTAAGTGGATTGGCCAGGGTAAATATGTGCGGTTACGGGGATAGGGCCTGGGTGTGATTGCTGTTGGTGCAGGCTGGATGGGCTGAATGGTCTTTTTTTGCACAGTTGGGAATCCATGAAAAGCCACTGACTCGGAGGCTAATTGGCTGTCTGGTCCATGACTGGGTTAATGCTCCATACTCCGGTCACCAATCAAGTCCTTTCCCAAACATTCACAGCCTTTGCATGTTTTGGGAGTTCTATCCGTGCAAGTTAAAGTTTTAGTGATCGGATTTGAAAGAAGGAAACTTCTGTCTAAAACAACAATCACTCACTGGCCATCCCTTTTCCTTGCAGTGCTGAAGATGCGTCGATGATAGGCTGGTCCCTGATGGAATTCTCCGGATTCTACAGATAGCGCTGTCCAGTTACCGAGGAGCTATAATGTAAGTTTATTTCCCAAGGCGCGCAGCAGTGTTTACCCAGCCCGGTTTGCGGGAACTATCTGCCCGTCACGAGAGGAGTGGCCTGAGAAACCCTCGGGAGCTAACCCAGCTGGGAAACTTGCCTTCCGTTCCCCTAGCGCGACCTTATGGGATCAGGAAGCTCCCCATCGGACGAGATGGAGGTGCGGCATTTTATTGGCACTCGAGCCACTCCTGATGGGCGGGTAACTGAGGGTGGCACGGTGGTTAGCACTGCTGCCTCACAGCGCCGGGGACCCGGGTTCGATTCCCGGCTTGGGTCACTGTCTGCGTGGAGTCTGCACGTTCCCCCCGTGTCTGCGTGAGTTTCCTCCGGGTGCTCCAGTTTCCTCCCACATTCTGAAAGACATGCTGGTTAGGTGCTAAATTCTCCCTCAGTGTCCCCGATCAGGCGCTGGAGTGTGGCAACTCGGGGATTTTCATAATAACTTCACTGCAATGTTACTGTAAGCCTACTTGTGACCAATAATAAACTTTAGAACTTGTATTGCTGCCAGCAGGGTACTGGAAGGTCTCCAAATCACCAGGAACCTTTAATCTCGAGCAGAGTTGAGGTGTGTAATATTGAGGGCAAGGACATAGGGAGGATCTCTTTCCATTAATACGTTCACCAATGAGCGTTGATATAAAATAATGGTGGAAGGATGAGAGGCGAATTGAGTAATCTTTTCACACAGTTGGCGATGGGTTGGAAGGAGTTGATAGAGACAGAAACCTTCAAAAAATACTTGGATATATATACTCAAAACCTTTCAGGGCTCTGGGGCAGGTGGAATTACACTGGATATCATTTTTTTTTGGACCAACATCGCACTGTAAATCTTTCGATGTTTCTGACCTAATTTTAGACTCATTTATCAAGTTTTCTTCTGTGAAGTGTGGAATTGCCTTGAGGAAATGTTCTTTAACCCACCTCGCTCCCTTAATGGGGCGGCACGGCAGCACAGTGGTTAGCGCTGCTGCCTCAGAGCACCAGGGATCCGGGTTCGATTCCCGGCTTGGGTCACTGTCTGTGCGGAGTCTGCACGTTCTCCCCGTGTCTGCGTGGGTTTCGTCCGGGTGCTCCGGTTTCCTCCCACAGTCCGAAGATTAGATTGATTGGCCATGCTAAATTGTCCCTCAGTGTCCAAAGATGTAGGTTAGTTGGATCAGCCATGCTAAATAGTTACAGCGATGTGAAATCTTAGGCCGCATTTGGAATATTGCGTGCAGTTCTGGTCGCCACACTGCCAGAGGGATGTAGAAACTTTGGAGAGAGTGTAAAGAAGGTTCACCAGGATGCTGCCTGGTCTCGAGGGCGTTGGCTATGAGGAGAGGTTGAATAAACTAGGATTGTTTTCACTGGAAAGACGGAGGCTGAGGGGAGACCCTGATAGAGGTCTACAGAATTATCAGAGGCACAGACAGGGTGGATAGTCAGAGGCTTTTTTCCCCAGGGTGGAAGTATCGATTACAAGGGGGCACAGGTTCAAGGTGAGAGGGGGAAAGTTTAAGGGAGATGTGCGGGGGAAGTTTTTCACGCAGAGAGTGGGGGGTGCCTGGAACGCGCTGCCAGAGGAGGTGGTGGAAGCAGAGACATTAGCAACGTTTAAAAGGCATCTGGATGGGTTAATGAATAGGGAGGGGATAGAGGGACACAGGCTAAGGGCAGAAGGTTTATTTGTAGATAAATTAGAGCATCATGATCGGCACAGGCTTGGAGGGCCAAAGGGCCTGTTCCCGTGTGTACTTTTCTTTGTTCTTTGTAAATTGCCCCTTCGTGTCCAAAGTGTGTAGGTTAGGTGGATTGGCCATGCTAAATTGCCCCTTAGTATTCCAAAATGTGTAGGTTAGGGGGATCAGCGGGATAAATATGTCGGGTTACAGGCATAGGGCCGGGTGGGTTGCTTTGTCAGAGAGTCAGTGCCAACCCAATGGGCCGAATGGCCTCCTCCTGCACTGCAGGAGCTGCCCAGGCTGGTCTTGTTAAGCCACGTAAGCTCCGATGCCTCTGGACAAGGTGGTGCTGACGGCATACTGCTGAGCGGTCAACAGACTCACTCTGTTTGTGATGGTGTGGTTGTTTCTCCCCTTGGCCAGGCACTCTGAACTAAGTCACTTTGTCTCTGTCCAGAGGCGACCCACAGAAGGGAGACGGCAGACGGAGTGTTTGTGCTCGCTGCCTTTTGGTTGCCTTGGGTGGAGAGCAGTGGAGTTCCGCACCAGTGCCTCGACCATTTAAATTCCTAACTAAATGAGCTAACCTTCCTGTCTCCGAACTTGCTCAGCGGTTAATGATTCCTGGATGTAAACAACCGAGGCATCCAGGGAGCTAAATAAATATAAACTTCAGGACTGGGCATTTCTGCTGGATTGAAACTTTATCCAAACGTACGTGGGTTGCAAAAGGAGTAAATTCAGCTCAACACCATTGGCTGTCTTGTTTTAACATGAGGAGGGAGCTCAAACCCGTTCCCTGTTCGCTAACACTAACGGGTGGCACAGTGGGTTAGCACTGCTGCCTCACAGCGCCACGGACCTGGGTTCAATTCCCAGCTTGGGTCACTGTGTGGAGTTTGCACGTCCTCCCCTGTGGTGCTCCAGTTTCCTCCCGCACTCCAAAGTGCAGGTTAGGTGGATTAGCTATGCTAAATTGCCTCTTGGTGTCCAAAGATGTGCAGGTTAGGTAGATTGGCCATGCTAAATTGCCCCTTGGTGTCCAAAAATGTGCAGATTAAGTGGATTAGCCATGCTAAATTGCCCCTCAGTGTCCAAAGATGTGCGGGTTAGGTAGATTGGCCATGCTAAATTGCCCCTTGGTGTCCAAAGATGTGCGGGATAAATGGATTGGCCATGCTAAATTGCCCCTTAGTGTCCAAAGATGTGCAGGTTAAGTGGATTGGCCATGCTAAATTCTCCCTCCGTATACCCAAACAAGCACCAAAGTGTGGCGACCAGGGGGTTTTCACAGCAATTTCATTGCGGTGTTAATGTAAGCCTACTTATGACACAATAAATAAACTTAAAAAGAAACACTCAAATTGGTTGATGTTGAGGTTCCTGCATCTGGTTAAATCAGCTGTTTGGTGTAGCTCGGGGCCACACAGATTAGGAGGCTTGAAACCAGTGCCAAGTCCCAGCGGCAGAGCTGAGGGAGTTGCTGCGATAGTCTGCAGTGCCTTCTGGCCAGGAGCAGAGAGAGATCAGCAAGGCTCCCTGATGCCTATCGTGTTGCAAAGTGTGTGTGTGCCTGGCTATATGCACGTCTCACTCAGTCCGTGATTGAAAATGGTGTTATTCAACTGGCATTTCCTGTGACACTGGACACGCCTCTCTTTGCCCACTTATCTGTTTGGCCTCTGCAGTATTTTAGCGAAACCGTCGTTAATTTAAGATTTCCGCTGCAGATTAGGATTTTGTGCTTCAGTCGTTTTTATTTTGTGCAATCTCACTCAAGCCATTAGAAATATGAGGATGGGCGGCACAGTGGGGTAGCACTGAAGAAGGAGGCCATTCAGCCCCTCAAGCAGTTTTGAATAAACTGAAGGTCGATAAGTCCCCTGGGCCTGATGAAATGTATCCTAGGATTCTTTGGGAGGCAAGGGATGAGATTGCAGAGCCTTTGGCTTTGATCTTTGGGTCCTCGCTGTCCACGGGGATGGTGCCAGAGGACTGGAGAATGGCGAATGTTGTTCCTCTGTTTAAGAAAGGGAATAGAAATGACCCTGGAATTATAGACCGGTTAGTCTTACTTCGGTGGTTGGTAAATTGATGGAAAAGGTCCTTAGAGATGGGATTTACGACCATTTAGAAAGATGCGGATTAATCCAGGATAGTCAGCACGGATTCGTGAAGGGCAAGTCGTGCCTCACAAATTTGATAGAATTTTTTGAGGAGGTAACTAAGTGTGTTGATGAAGGTAGAGCAGTTGATGTCATATACATGGATTTTAGTAAGGCGTTTGATAAGGTCCCTCATGGTCGGCTTATGATGAAACTGAGGAGGTGTGGGATAGAGGGAAAGTTGGCCGACTGGATAGGTAACTGGCTGTCTGATCGAAGACAGAGGGTGGTGGTCGATGGAAAATTTTCGGATTGGAGGCAGGTTGCTAGCGGAGTGCCGCAGGGATCAGTGCTTGGTCGTCTGCTCTTTGTGATTTTTATTAATGACTTAGAGGAGGGGGCTGAAGGGTGGATCAGTAAATTTGCTGATGACACCAAGATTGGTGGAGTAGTGGATGAGGTGGAGGGCTGTTGTAGGCTGCAAAGAGACATAGATAGGATGCAAAGCTGGGCTGAAAAATGGCAAATGGAGTTTAACCCTGATAAATGTGAGGTGATTCATTTTGGTAGGACTAATTTAAATGTGGATTACAGGGTCAAAGGTAGGGTTCTGAAGACTGTGGAGGAACAGAGAGATCTTGGGGTTCATATCCACAGATCTCTAAAGGTTGCCACTCAAGTGGATAGAGCTGTGAAGAAGGCCTATAGTGTGTTAGCTTTTATTAACAGGGGGTTGGAGTTTAAGAGCTGTGGGGTTATGCTGCAACTGTACAGGACCTTGGTGAGACCACATTTGGAATATTGTGTGCAGTTCTGGTCACCTCACTATAAGAAGGATGTGGAAGCGCTGGAAAGAGTGCAGAGGAGATTTACCAGGATGCTGCCTGGTTTGGAGGGTAGGTCTTATGAGGAAAGGTTGAGGGAGCTAGGGCTGTTCTCTCTGGAGCGGAGGAGGCTGAGGGGAGACTTAATAGAGGTTTATAAAATGATGAAGGGGATAGATAGAGTGAACGTTCAAAGACTATTTCCTCGGGTGGATGGAGCTATTACAAGGGGGCATAACTATAGGGTTCGGTGGTGGGAGATACAGGAAGGATATCAGAGGTAGGTTCTTTACGCAGAGAGTGGTTGGGGTGTGGAATGGACTGCCTGCAGTGATAGTGGAGTCAGACACTTTAGGAACATTTAAGCGGTTATTGGATAGGCACATGGAGCACACCAGGATGATAGGGAGTGGGATAGCTTGATCTTGGTTTCAGATAAAGCTCGGCACAACATCGTGGTCCGAAGGGCCTGTTCTGTGCTGTACTGTTCTATGTTCTAAGCCTGCACCAACAGCAATCCCACCCAGACCCTATTCCCGTTACCTCATATTTATCCTGCTAACCGTACCCTTCCCTCCCCCCCCCCCTCCAAAACATTAAGGGGCAATTTAGCATGGCCAATCTAATCTGCACGCCTTTCAGATTGTGGGAGGAAACCCGGAGGAAACCCACGCAGACACGGTGAGAACGTGCAGACTCCGAGACAGTGGCCCAAGCCGGGAATCGAACCCGGGCCACCGTGCCGTCCACGATGGTCTGTGAATTTTTTTCTGTGAAACAGTTGAGACGAAGAGGGGTTAAAGAAGGCTCGAGGGACGCTTAGACCAGCTGGGCCGAAAAGCCCGTCTCTGTGTTTTGCTCTGGGGAGGCGGTGGCCTAGTGGTATTATCGCTAGACTATTAATCCAGAAACTCGGCTAATGTTCTGGGGACCCGGGTTCAAATCCCGCCACGGCAGATGGTGGAATTTGAATTCAATTTTTTAAAAAATCTGGAATTAAGAATCTACTGATGACCATGAAACCATTGTCGATTGTTGGAAAAACCCATCTGGTTCACTAATGTCCTCATTCGCTGCCTCGCAACGCCAGAGACCCGTGTTCGATTCCCGACTGTCTGTGTGGAGTCTGCACATTCTCCTACTTGTGACTAATAAATAAAAAAGTAGGATTACATTAACGCCGCAATGAGGTTACTGTGAAAATCCCCCAGTCGCCACACTCCGGCGCCTGTTCGGGTACACCGAGGGAGAATTTAGCACGGCCAATGCACCTGATCAGCAGGTCTTTTGGACTGTAGGAGGAAACCGGAGCACCTATAAGACATGGGGAGAACATGCAAACTCCACACAGTCACCCAAGCCAGGCATGGAAATCGGGTCCCTGGCGCTGTGAGGAAGCAGTGCTAACCACTGTGCCACCCGTACCCGCTCTGGCCTACATGTGACCCCAGAGCCACAGCAATGTGGTTGATTCTCAACTGCCCTCGGACCAACTAATAGTCCAAAGATGTGCGGGTTAGGTTGATTGGCCAGGTTTAAAAAATTGCCCCTTAGAGTCCTGAGATGCGTAGGTTAGCGGGATTAGCGGGTAAAATATGTGGGGGTAGGGCCTGGGTGGGATTGTGGTCGGTGCAGACTCGATGGGCTGAATGGCCTCCTTCTGCACTGTAGGGTTTCTATGATTTCTATGAACTAGGGATGGGCAATAAATGCTGGCCCAGCCAGCGACGCCCGTGTCCCACCAATGAATTTTTTAAAAAGTTGGGATGAGATGGGAGAATTTTGAGAAGGAATTTCACAGTAACTTCATTGCAGTGTTAATGTCAGCCTTATTTGTGACTAATAAATAAACTTAGAATTCTTAAAGTTTTTGTCTGGCTGCTTTCCCTCCTTTAGTTATGTACAAAGTCCCTCGACTGGACACAGAGCCACCGTTAACAGAAAGAAGAATGAATTGCTCGCTGAGCGGGAGAGAAGAGAGAACTGAGTTTACATTCCACCCTGAGAGACTGGATTCCACAAGGGCTTATCCCGATGGGTTTGTGGGGGGAGATGGTGGGAGGGGGGAGGTGGGGAAAGGGGACAGATCTGATCCCAGCTATCGTAGCTTCCGAAACGGTGGAGGGCGTCACAAATGGAATTGTCTGTTACAGCTGCACCTTGCTTCAGTACTGGCGTGGGAAACAGCCACTCTCCGTCGCTCAGTCTCGTGTCAGGTCTCACCACAGGTGACTGGGACAGGGACAGTTCCGTATAAACTGCACAGTATTCACTCAAAAGAAGCACTGGAATATATCGAGTTAAAAGGAGGTGTGATTGTATTGTGAAATTAACTGAGGAGGATAATGTTGCCTGGGGAGGGGCCCCGAGTATTGTCTTGTAAGTGCTCTACTGTATGTCTTCCCATTCCTATCGGTCAAAAAGCAAAGTTGTTGATTCCCCACCCCCCCCCCCCCCCAACCTGAATCTCCACCACTCTGGGTGTCTTGCACTAATATAATGGGTTTCTCTGCGGGGGGTGGGGTCCAATAGATGTGATGATTGAAGCTGGGTTAGGGTCGCATTTGGAGATGGATGGTCCGATTAAACAATGTCGGGCTCGAAGCATTCACGGGACTTGATTTCTCCCGACTTGGTTCAGCTCTTAACCATTCTCAACCTTAAACTCAGAACGACATGGGCGTCGGAATTTTACCCCCCCCCCCCCCCCCCCCCGCCCGCCTTGGGAGCGGGAGGAACGGCGGCTTTGTGGGAAGCCGCCACAGAATCGGAGCGGGCGAGGGACGGACAGTGGAAATGTCCGTTGACCTCCGGGCGGGATTTTCCGCTCTCGGCAGGTTGAGCGAGGTGGGGAAATCCCCGCCCCGGGGTTCGGCACCGTTCCGGGACCTGAATGCGATAAAGCTCGGCTGAGGGAGTGCTGCATTGTCCGAGGGGTTGTCTTTCAGACATCGTCAGGGTCCACGAACCGAGATGGCCGTTAAAACTCCCGCTGCGACGTTGGTTAACGTTTCCCCCACGCAGCCGTCGTCCCTCCCGCAAGCTCTTCCACCTTGAACATCAGCTGGTAATTACTCACCTTTCGTATCTGTGGGACCGCCGTGAGCCAGGCGGTTACTGCATTGAACTGGACAAGTGGCTGAATTACTTTGGCCCGCGCCATGTCAGTGTTTTGTGATTCCTTTCCGAACCAAACAAGTTTGTTGCTTTTCCCCCCTCCCCAAGCTTCTCAGTGGATTCCCTCACTGGAAACCAACACTGATTTAAAACAAAGGGTATCTAACCAAGACGGGATTTCAATCACAGAAATACCTCCTAAAGGATTATTTACACTCAGCACTCCCCTCTCTCCAATCCTCAACATTATTCTCCGATACTGAGGGCACATCATTATTTAAGCATTGTATCACTGAGATTCTGTCATGAGTACAGATACACAGGCACTGATCGCAATGTAAACGGGGTGGGGGCGTCTTTAAGTTGATTTTTTTTTAAAAATAAGAAACTCAAAAACCACTTGCTTATCCTACTAAAGGTTGCTGACGGTACTTAACTCTCTGGATGTATGGCCAGGCCTGTGTGGACATTTGATGTGAGTGGCACAGTGGTTAGCACTGCTGCCTCACAGCGCCAGGGACCCGGGTTCGATTCCCGCCTTGGGTCGCAGTCTGAGCGGAGTCTGCACGTTCTCCTCGTGTCTGCGTGGGTTTCCTCCGGGTGCTCCGGTTTCCTCCCACAGTCCAAAAGACGTGCTGGTTAGGGCGCATTGGCCGTGCTAAATTCTCCCTCAGTGTACCCGAACAGGTGCCGGGGTGTGTCGACCAGGGGATTTTCACAGTAACTTCATTACAGTGTTAATGTAAGCCTACTTGTGACACTAATAAATAAACTTAAAACCAGCAGAGAATTGGAGGGGGGCAGAATGGGATGGTGAGGGTAATGATTCAGTTGTAGTGAACATTTCCATCGGCTGTGTACTGGTTGAACGCTGTGTAATTTGTAGGGTTGCAATTTTGTCCTTGTTTCTTGTGCAGGTGTTCTTCCATGTCAGTCCAACTTGGTAATGTGCCATTGGTGATACCCACACGGTATTCCTGGTGCTGGCACACAGCAAGGTGAAGGTTGCAGAAGGTCCCTGGGCTTGACCCCCTTACCAAATCCTGGGGCAGCACTTTGGGTGACCAATCCCCCCCCCCCCCATTGGAAGATCCAAAGACCCACGCTGGGTGGGGCAGCGGGGGTAAATGCTGGTCATTGGGATCTATGTGAGAAACGCTACGACCACAACTGCGGAACGCCAAGGATGGCGCAACAATCTCCGGTTACTCTCCGTCGCCACTGCGGCAGTCACCGTGGCTTTAGCTCGAGCAACAATCTCCGGTTACCGTCTGTCACCGCTGTGGCAGTCAGTCACCGTGGCTTTAGCTCAAGCAACAATCCCCAGTTATTGTGTGTCCACTGCGGCAGTCAGTCACCGTGGCTTTAGCTCAAGCAACAATCCCCAGTTATTGTGTGTCCACTGCGGCAGTCAGTCACCGTGGCTTTAGCTCGAGCAACAATCTCCGGTTACTATCCATTGCCACTGCAGCAGTCACTATGACCTTAACTTGAGCAACTATGTCCGGTTACTATCTGTCACCACTGCGGCAGTCAGTCACCGTGGCTTTAACTCGAGCAACTATCTCTGGTTACTATCCATTGCCACTGCAGCAGTCACTATGACCTTAACTCGAGCAACTATCTCTGGCCATGGGCAGTAACCGGAGATAGTCACTCGAGTTAAGGTCACAGTGACTGCTGCAGTGGGGCGATGGACAGTAACCGCTGCACCAGCCACTGTGACCTTAACTCGAGCAAGTATCTCTGGTTACTGTCCATCGCGGCAGCCAATCACCGTGACCTTAACGCGAGGGCCCATTATCCAACGGGGAGTGCCAATCGGCCCTCCTTCTCTTGGCTTAGATTAGGCAGCACTTGGCGTAGTTTGAACTGAAGGTGTATCCACGGTGAAATCGCACGGCGGTTTTGGAGTGGATGGGTGGCGGCAGGAGACACTGGACGGGGTGCCCTCTGTTGGTGCACCCCACCACCCCCCTCCCCACCACCCCCCTCCCCACCACCCCCCTCCCCACCACCCCCCTCCCCACCACCCCACCACCCCCCTCCCCACCACCCCCCTCCCCACCACCCCACCACCCCCCACCCCACCACCCCCCTCCCCACCACCCCACCACCCCCCTCCCCACCACCCCCCTCCCACCACCCCCACCACCCCCCTCCCCACCACCCCACCACCCCCCTCCCCACCACCCCCACCCCCGGCAGCACAAGGCCACTTTATCACTCGCGTCACTGAATGATGGCGGGAATACACGGACTTCGATGGCAATTGGAACCCTGCATTGGTCAGCTGAATACAAACAGCACACAATCCGGGCGAGAGTGTCACAAACCTGGTGATGGGGTTTTAAACATTTTTTTTAATAACCGGCTTAAACAAATTCAGAACAACTTCTATTTTTTCAGTTTTGCAGCAGTTTAAAAGCAGGTGTTAAGTGGTATGTTCTTGGTGTACTGTGCAGTCCTTTCAAATGTGAGTTAATTTAAACACTTGTGTTGTCTGATTCATACGAGTCATTTTGTCTGTGGTTGGTGGTGGTACAGACCTAATATGTGCCAGTGTACAGAATTTTTTATATTAAACTTTGGAACAAAATGTGACTTGCTTTATGTCTGTTTTTAATCGAAAAGTATTCTGTTCCTCTTCAACTTGATATAGAATCCCTACGGAGCAGAAGGAGGCCATTTGGCCCATTGAGTCTACACCGAGTCTCTGACAGACTAGTGAATTCAATGGCATAATAGTATTATCGCAAGACAGTTCATCCAGAAACACAGCAATGTGGTTGCCTCTCAACTGCCCTTCAAGGGCAACTAGGGATGGGCAATAAATGCTGGCCCAGCCAGCGATGCCCACATCCTAAGAATGAATTTTAAAAAAATTACCCAGGCCCTGTCCCCATAACCGCGCCATGGCTCATCCATCTAACCTACACATAGAATCACTACAGTGCAGAAGGAGGCCATTTGGCCCATTGAGTCTCTACCGACCACAATCCCACCCAGACCCTATTCCCCTAACCCCACACATTTAGGCTGCTAATCTCCCTGACACTAGGATCAGTTTAGCATGGCCAATCCACCTAACACGTACATCTTTGGACTGTGGGAGGAAACTGGAGCACCCGGAGGAAACCCACGCAGATACGGGGAGAATGTGCAGACTCTGCACAGAGCCGAGGTTGGAATCGAACCCGGGTCCCTTGGCGCTGTGAGGCAGCAGTGCTGACCACTGCTGCTGCCCCAGAATTATGCTTCCCAGTGGATGACCTCTGCTCCCTCTCAAATGTATGCCAGTCCCTTATGCAATCCCATATCTAAAACCACATAGATATAAACAACCCCTTCAACCCAACCACTTTAAAGCTGGCACTTACCCCCAGAGGGCAGATGATGTATGTAGCCCCTTCCCCATTTACATTATGAAGAGAGCTATTGACCACCTCCCTCCCTTGCCACTCACTCCACTGACACTAAAATTTATTGATCTCATCTTTGGGCTCTCCCAGGTTTTAGGGGAGGGAGGGTGGTGATAGTGAACATATAAGCTGCAGGGGTGGCATTAAAATCCAACTCCACATGTGGAATTTATCCGGCTGGTACCTTGAGGGGAAGGAAAAGAAAAATATTTCAGCCGGAAACATTCCAGGATGTTAAGGCAATTTTTATCGGGAATATAAGGTTTCTTTCTCCTTTCAAAGAATTACAGCACAGGAACAGGCCCTTCGGTCCTCCAACCATGCTGCCCGACTGAATTAAAACCCCCTTCTGGGGACCATATCCCTCTATTCCCATCCTATTCATGTATTTGTCAAGACGCCCCTTAAAAGTCACGACCGTATCCGCTTCCACTACCTCCCCCGGCAACGAGTTCCAGGCACCCACCACCCTCTGTGTAAAAAAAATCTGCCTCGTACATCTCCTTTAAACCTTGCCCCTCGCACCTTAGACCTGTGCCCTCTAGTAATTGACTCTTCCATCCTGGGAAAAGGCTTCTGACTATCCACTCTGTCCATGCCTCTCATAATCTTGTAGACTTCTTTCAGATCGCCCCTCAACCTGTGTCGTTCCAGTGAGAACAAACCAAATTTCTCCAACCTCTCCTCATAGCTAATGCCCTCCATACCAGGCAACATCCTGGTAAATCTTTTCTGCACCCTCTCCAAAGCCTCCACATCCTTCTGGTAGTGTGGCAACCAGAATTGAACACTATATTCCAAGTGTGGCCTAACTAAGGTTCTATAAAGCTGCAACGTGACTTGCCAATTTTTAAACTCGATGCCCCTTTCTGCTTCTAGTTGCTGTTTGTCGCAAAAGAACCCTCTGTTATTAGTCAAGGCGGTACAGAGGGAGGCCACTTGGCCCATTCAGTCCCTCCTGCCTGCAACCGGCATCAAAACATAACATTTTTTCGTTCACATGCCACGGGGTTGCTGAGGGTGATGGGGGGGGAAGGAGTATCCAGTCAGCCTGATAGCAAAGCAATCCAAATATCAGATAAGGCGCTAACCGCGGTTCCATCTACCCTGGAGTGAATATTGGAAGCAAGAAAGAGTACAGGATTTCTCACTAGTGTTCTGGCCGAATAGTGGTATCATTCAAGGAAGAGTATTTTTCACCGATGACCTGGCCGGTATTTTGCCCTTGACTGCTCCATGTTCTTGTTTTTGGGGAACTCGCTTTGCATGAATTGTCTGCTGAGTTTCCTCCATGTGACTACACCTCGGAAAGTACCTCATTAAGCTGTTAAAACACTTCAGGATGTTCTGTGCTCAAATACTAAGGTGAGTCTTTTTGAAAGCCAATCCCCAAGGCGCGAGGGGAGGGGGGGTTAATCGGTCAAGAAATCCTTCACAGAACTCAAATTGAAACTCCGTGCCGACAAGCTCACGGTGGACGTCGAGGGGATCCTGGGAATCTTGTCCATCAGCTTGGAGGAGACCTTCCGTCGGAAGGTCGATAGCGCCCCGCTGGTCACCATCTCCCGGTAGAGCAGGTTGAAGACGGCCACCGTCTCCTCGTAGCTGTCCCGGGCCGAGATCTCGAAGAAGGGGCACTTGAGGGCGCGGGCGATGCCGTCGCCTTCCTCCGTGGTGACCATCCGGTCGTACTGAAGGTCCTTCTTGTTGGCGACGATCAGCACGGGGGGCGGCGCGTCACTGTGAGGCCGCTTCAAGCTGGAGTGGACGTGGCTGATCAGGAACCGGAGCCTGAGCACCTCATCAAAGCTGCACCTGTCCGTCACCGAGTAGACAATGACAAAGCCTTCAGCCCACTTGATCTTTTCCTCAATTAACATCGCATCTTCTTCCTTGTGCAAGAAACAAAAATAATATTTATTCCCTGTTTGCATACTCTGAAAGGGATACAGATTATCAGACCATTGTCCCATTGTTTGTGGGATCTTGCTGTGTCACTTTCCTGCTGGCCTTTTTTTAATACATTCGTGGGACATGGGCGCCGCTGGCTGGGCCAGCATTTATTGCCCATCCCTAGTTGCCCGAGGGCAGCTGAGAGTCAACCACATTGCTGTGGCTCTGGAGTCACATGTAGGCCAGATCAGGTAAGGGGCGGCACAGTGGTTAGCACTGCTGCCTCATAGTGCCAGGGACTCGGGTTCGATTCCCGGCTTGGGTCACTGTCTGTGTGGAGTTTGCACATTCTCCCCGTGTCTGTGTGGGCTTCCACGTGCTGGTTAGGTGTGTTGGCCGTTCTAAATTCTCCCTCAGTGTACCCGAACAGGCGCCGGAGTGTGGCGACTAGGGGATTTTCACAGTAACTTCATTGCAGTGTTAATGTAAGCCTACTTGTGACACAAATAAATAAACTGTAAACCTTCCCTAAAGGGAACCAGATGGGTTTTTCCGACAATTGAAAATGGTTTCATGGTCATCTGTAGATTCTTAATTCCAGAGTTTACTTTATTGAATTTAAATTCCACCATCGGGATTCGAACCCGGGTCCCCAGAACATTAGCTGAGTTTCTGGGTTGATAGTCTGGTGATAATCATAGAATCCCTACAGTACAGAAGGAGGCCATTCAGCCCATTGAGCCTGCACCGACAACAATCCCACCCTAATTCCGTAATCCTACATATTTACCTTGCTAAACCCACCGAAACTAGGGTCAATTTAGCACGGCCAATCAACCTCACGCACACATCTTTGGAGCTGTGGGAGGAAACCAGAGCATCCGGAGGAAACCCACGCAGACACGAGGAGAACAGACAAACAGACAGTGGTCCAAGCCGGGAATCGAACCCAGGTCCCTGGCGCTGTGAGGCAGCAGTGCTAACCACTACGCCACCGTGCTGCCCAATAATGGCACTCCGCCAACACCCCTCCCTTGTCATGCTTACATGACAAGAAGTGACTCTCCTCCAAAATGTCTGATGGGCTGTGGGGCAGTGTGGGACATCCTGAGGCCACATAACATTGCCGTGTGAATGGAAGGGGTTTTGTTTTAGTCTGTCTACTTGACAGCTCATCAGGGAAAGTTCTTTGAAACCCAGGTCTATAGGAAGTGATACCACTGACCCCGCGAGGCTGGGCTACCTTACCTGTCCCGCAGTGTCGAGAACCTCAAAGTGCACACACTCCCCGTCCACCAAGGACACGTGTCTGTATATTGTTTCTGTGGACGAGGCGAAACACTTGTTACAGGTCAGACAATGACTACTGGTGATGCTCACTTGCGTTGCTCCAACTTTGGGTGGCGTGCACTTAGTCAGTTGGCTTCTGGATTCTGAAATCTCCTCTGTAAACCTCTCTGACTCTCTCTCCTGTAAGTCACTTTGTTGGCCAAGTTTTTTCACCTGTCCTAACATCTCTTGACGTGATGGTTTGTGTTACAGTTCAGAGTCCACGTTGCTCTGACAGCAGGGACTTTTACATTGAAACTAGTCGGGAGCGAAGGAGACTCCTGTTTTCATTCCATCGCACGGCTAACTAGCAATCTCTCCTGCTCCGCCGTTCATGTGGAACCATCGAATTATAAAATCCCTACGGTGACAAAGGAGGCCTTTCAGCCCATCGAGTCTGCACTGACTGCCTGAAAGAGCATCCTACCCTGGCCTGCCCCAACCCTGTGCAATTAGCATAGCCAATCCACCTAACCTGCACATCTTTAGACACTAAGGAGCAATTTAGCATGGCCAATCCACCTAACCTGCACATCTTTGGACACTAAGGGGCAATTTAGCATAGCCAATCCACTTAACCTACACATCTTTGGACACTAAGGGACAATTTAGCATAGCCAATCCACCTAACCTGCACATCTTTGGACACTAAGGGGCAATTTAGCATAGCCAATCCACCTAACCTGCACATCTTTGGACACTAAGGGGCAATTTAGCATAGCCAATCCACCTAACCTGCACATCTTTGGACACTATGGGGCAATTTAGCATGGCCAATCCACCTGACCTGCACATCTTTGGACTGAGAGAGGAAACCGGAGCACCCGGAGGAAACCCACGCAGACACGGGGAGAACGTGCAGGCTCCACACAGACAGTGACCCGAGGCTGGAATTGAACCCGGGTCCCTGGCGCTGTGAGGCAGCAGTGCTAACCACTGTGCCACCGTGCTGCCACACGGCACATCATGTGCTGTACCACTTTATATACCGTGGCCATGCCTCTGACTCTCAGCAGTGAGGTCGCGGAGTACTAACTATTGTCTGTAAGCACCTCCTGCCTGCAACGCTGGTCCTTACTCCTGCCCGTGCAGCCTTATCAGGTTGCAGCAGGCAGGTGGGGTATTGTTGCTGTCAATCTCTTGTTTCCCGCACGCCAGAACAGGCTGGAGAGTGGGTGTCCGACATTCCGACTGATATCGGTCTGTTTCACAGTGATAGACACACACACTCACACTGCATCTCTGTCAGATAAACTGGCAATCTTACAAGTGAAAGCAGCCCTCGTTGGCCAGGCGTCCACATCAATCACGGACCCTAATGAATACACAGACACACATTGTAACACTGAGTTACAATGCGATAACTAAATCACAAGAAGACACACACAGGACTCGACCCTTCTCTTGAAGGGGCCATGCTGAATTCCCCCTCAGTGGACCTGAACAGGACTGTGGCGACTGGGGGATCTTCACAGTAACTTCATTGCAGTGTTAATGTAAGCCTTACTTGTGACACTGATAAATAAACTTTTAAAAGTAACCCTTCAGAGCCTGTTACTCACCCAGAGTTGGATCGTACTCGCCGATGAATCGTTTTGTTATGAAGCGTACAGTGATTGCTGAAAGGCAAAGGGGGCGAGTTAGACGTGAAACCAAGGACTGCGCTGAGAGACCTCACCCACCATCAACTCTGTACCCCCCACACGTACCCCTACCCCAAGGCAACGCCGTTCCCCCACCCATACTGTAACCTGCACCCACACCGTAACCCCACACACTGTACCCTCCCCCCACTGTAACCCCCACCCTCACCGTAACCCCGCACACTGTACCCCCCTCCCACACCGTAACCCCGCACACTGTACTCCCCCCACTGTAACCCCCACCCACACCGTAACCCCCCCCACACTGTACCCCCCCCACCGTAACCCCGCACACTGTACCCCCCCACCGTAACCCCCACCCACTGTACCCCCCCCTCCATACTGTATCCCCCACCCACACCGTACCCAGCAGGTTTTAAATCTCAGTGAGCAACTGATGCTCCAGTAGCCCAGTCCATCACGCAAACCAGCCTCCCATCCATTGACTCTGTCTACACTTCCCGCTGCCTCGGCAAAGCAGCCAGCATAATCAAGGACCCCACGCACCCCGGACATTCACTCTTCCACCTTCTTCCATCGGGAAAAAGATACAAAAGTCTGAGGTCACGTACCAACCAACTCAAGAACAGCTTCTTCCCTGCTGCTGTCAGACTTTTGAATGGACCTACCTCGCATTAAGTTGATCTTTCTCTACACCCTAGCTATGACTGTAACACTACATTCTGCACTCTCTTGTTTCCTTCTCCCTTATGTACTCTATGTACTGTATGCTGTGTCAGTATAGCGCGCAAGAAACAATACTTTTCACTGTATCCGAATATATGTGACAATAATAAATCAAATCAAATCAGGAACAGGAACAGGCCATTCGGCCCAACCTCTCCATGCTGGTGGTTGTATGCTACATGAGCCTCCTCCCATGTCTCTTCATCTAAACCTATCAAAAGTTAACACGATCCTCTCATATGAAGTAGAATCCCGACAGTGCATAAGGTCCTTTGGCCCATCGAGCCTGCCCGGCCAACAATCCCTCCC
The DNA here is from genome assembly GCF_964213995.1 of Mustelus asterias. Classification (NCBI taxonomy): domain Eukaryota; kingdom Metazoa; phylum Chordata; class Chondrichthyes; order Carcharhiniformes; family Triakidae; genus Mustelus; species Mustelus asterias. The sequence continues at coordinate 9,855,409 of NC_135821.1, forward strand.
AGACCCTATCCCCATAACCCTACATATTTACCCTGTTAATCCCCCTGACACTGAGGGGCAATTCAGCATGGCCAATCCACCTAACCTGCACCGGTTGAGTGGATTGACCATGATAAATTGTCCCTTGATGTCCAAAGATGTATAGATTAGGTGGATTAGCCATGCTAAATTGCCCCTTGGTGTCCAAAGATATGCAGGTTAGGTCGATTGGCCATGCTAAATTGCCCCTTAGTGTCCAAAGATATGCAGGTTAGGTGGATTGGCCATGCTAAATTGCCCCTTAGTGTCCAAAGATATGCAGGTTAGGTGGATTAGCCATGCTAAATTGCCTCTTAGTGTCCATAGATGTGCAGGTTAGGTTGATTGGCCATGCTAAATTGCCTCTTAGTGTCCAAAGATGTGCTGGTTAGGTGGATTGACCATGTTAAATTGCCTCTTAGTGTCCAAAGATGTGTAGGTTAGGTGGATTGGCCATGCTAAATTGCCCCTTAGTGTCCAAAGATGTGCAGGTTAGGTGGATTGCTGATGGAAATGTGTGGGGTTATGGGGAGAGGGGCCGAATGGCCTCTTCTGCACTGTTGGGATTCTATGATTCTAAACCTCCCTGCATTTCTTTCCTCTTTTGAGATGCTCCCTAAGTATGCACGCTTTTGGCAAGTGTTTTTTTGGCTCCTGATTCCAATCGGTCTCTGTGAGGTTTTACCCGATGAACAGCTCCCGTGAATGAAGGCCTTGGGGTGATTTAATGGGCACTATATCAATGCAAGTTTTGAAGCAGCCTTGTGGTGTGGGTTACTGTGTGACCACCTCCCTCCCCATCCTCCCCTTCGGCTCACTTCAACCAAGGCACACAGCATTCCTCACACAACTTTGTTAAAAGGCAAGGAAATCAGAGACAGTGACGGTCTGTTTTTAATCTCTACTTTTGACCCAAAACCGCAGGAACAAGGACGTAAATCATTGAAAACGAAGTCAGAGATAGCAAAGTGTTTGATTCCCAAAGCCAGACCACAGACCGGATAAAATTTAGACAAGGCTGGGAACTTCTCGCTGGAGTTCCAACGTTTGCTTAGCTACTTGCGAAAGTTAACAGCAAACCTTAATAACTAACCTCCCCCCGGGGTGAAACTGGACTGGACGGGGAGAAAAGTGGACTGACAAAGACAGGAAAGTAGCAGCAACAAACTGATTGGAGAGAAAGAAGTGGGAATCTTAGAAACCCTACAGCACAGAAAGAGGCCATTCGGCCCATCGAGTCTGCACCGACCACAATCCCACCCAGGCCCTATCCCCATATCCTTACATATTTACCCACTAATCCCTCTAACCTACGCATCCCAGGACACTAAGGGCAATTTTTTAGCATGGCCATTCAACCTAACCCGCACATCTTTGGACTGTGGGAGGAAACCGGAGCACCCGGAGGAAACCCACGCAGACATGAGGAGAATGTGCAAACTCCACACAGACAGTGACCCAAGCCGGGAATCGAACCCAGGTCCCTGGAGCTGTGAAGCAGCAGTGCTAACCACTGTGCTATCGTGCCGCCCCTGTTCTGAATAAACGGGAACTCTGCACAGTGCGATCCTTACCCTGCTGAACAAACTGTGACTCCAGCCAGACAGCAACCTTTTCCCTGACCAATAATTTACAAAAAAATGGAAACGGCAGCTGTACTTTAGGGAGATAAACTTGCGGAGCTTTGGGGATACAGCAGGGGCAATGGGACTGAATGGGATTGCTCTACAGAGAGCTAGCATGGACCTAATGGACCGAATGGTCTCCTTCTGTGCCAAAACAACTCTGACTTTACCGAATAAATAGGAACGCGGTAAGAGTTGTACACAGCGCAATCCTTACCCTGCTGAATAAACAGGAACTCTGTCCAGTTCACAGAGCAATCCTTACCCTGCTGAATAAACAGGAGCTCTGTCCAGTTACACAGAGCAATCCTTACCCTGCTGAATAAACAGGAACTCTGTCCAGTTACACAGAGCAATCCTTACCCTGCTGAATAAACAGGAACTCTGTCCAGTTCACAGAGCAATCCTTACCCTGCTGAATAAACAGGAACTCTGTCCAGTTACACAGAGCAATCCTTACCCTGCTGAATAAACAGGAACTCTGTCCAGTTACACAGTGCAATCCTTACCCTGCTGAATAAACAGGAGGTCTGTCCAGTTACACAGTGCAATCCTTACCCTGCTGAATTAACAGGAGCTCTTTCCAGTTACACAGAGCAATCCTTACCCTGCTGAATAAACAGGAACTCTGTCCAGTTACACAGAGCAATCCTTACCCTGCTGAATAAACAGGAACTCTGTCCAGTTACACAGTGCAATTCTTACCCTGCTGAATAAACAGGAGCTCTTTCCAGTTACACAGAGCAATCCTTACCCTGCTGAATAAACAGGAACTCTGTCCAGTTACCAGTTAGCTTTTCTGTTTAGCGGAAAGTGGCAGTTCTGGGTCACGTTCGAAGCAGCAGAAGCATGCATTAGGAGGGCACAGTTCTTACCTGTTTTGCCCACAGCCCCTTGCCCCAGTATGGCCACTCTCACAGTCCTGCCACCGGCCAGCTGCTGGGCTCTCTTTAGAGGTCGAGGCAGCTGGAAGTTAGAGGTCATGTTGCAGTTTTCAGCCGGAGTTTCCAGCCAGCCTGCCGAGCAGAAACGGCGTCAAGGCTCTCGATCCCACTGGAACTCGGACACAGCCTCTGTCTTGCATTCCAGCCTCTTTGACTGTGTTTCAAATGTAGGGAGACCCTCGTGTCCACAATCCTCCGGAGTGATTCTCTGCTTCGTTATTTGCAGAGGGGTTTTGGGGAGGGTGGGTAACAGCTGCCTCTGTCTCCAGCCAGTTGTTCACTGCGAGTGTCAGTTCACCCTCTCTCTCTCTCTCGCTCCCGGAGTTGTGATGCTAAATAGTTTGGACTCAACACCTAATGATCTGTTCCCCTCTGTTTCCACCCTTGACGTATGTTGGTTGCAGTTTTTACGCAGCTCCTGTGGTCCTACTGCCTGCCTGGTAACTTGCAGCTCTGGGAAACAAAAACAAGAACCTGCATTGGCATGGCGCCTTTGGCGACCACCAGTTGGCTCAACGCGCTTTACAACCACTGAAGCGCATTTGATAGTTCAGTCACTGCCGCAACGCAGGAAACGGGGCAGCCGATTTGTCCACAGCAAGCTCCCGCAAACAGCAACGTGTTAATGACCAGATCATCTGTGTCAGCAGACTTGATTGAGGGATGAATATCGAGCAAGACTTGGGGCGAACACCCCTGCTCTTCTTCGATATGGTAAGAAGTCTCACAACACCAGGTTAAAGTCCAACAGGTTTATTTGGTAGCAAATACCATAAGCTTTTGGAGCACTGCTCCTTCGTCAGATGGAGTGGAAATGTGCTCTCAAACAGTGCAAACAGACAAAATCAAGTTGCAGAATACTGATTAGATCCTACAGCCAGCCAGGTCTTAAAGGTACAGACAATGTGGGTGGAGGGAACATTCAACACAGGTTAAAGAGATGTGTATTGTCTCCAGACAGAACAGCTAGTGAGATTCTACAAGCCCAGGAGGCAAGCTGTGGGGGTTACTGATAATGTGACATAAATCCAACATCCCGGTTTAGGCCATCCTCATGTGTGCGGAACTTGGCTATCAGTTTCTGCTCAGCGACTCTGCGCTGTCGTGTGTCGTGAAGGCTGCCTTGGAGAACGCTTACCTGAAGATCCAAGGCTGAATGCCCGTGACCGCTGAAGTGTTCCCCCACAGGAAGAGAACAGTCTTGCCTGGTGATTGTCGAGCGGTGTTCATTCATCCGTTGTTGCAGCGTCTGCATGGTTTCCCCAATGTACCATGCCTCGGGACATCCTTTCCTGCAGCGTATCAGGTAGACAATGTTGGCCGAGTTGCAAGAGTAGGTACCGTGTACCTGGTAGATGGTGTTCTCACGTGAGATGATGGCATCCGTGTCGATGATCCGGCACATCTTGCAGAGGTTGCTGTGGCAGGGTTGTGTGGTGTCGTGGCCACTGCTCTCCTGAAGGCTGGGTAGTTTGGATCTTTTGCGCCCAGCTTGGAGGATGGCACTGCCGCCTCATAGCGCCAGGGACACGTGTTCGATTCCCGGCTTGGGTCAATGTCTGTGTGGAGTCTGCACCTTCTCCCTGTGTCTGCGTGGGTTTCCTCCGGGTGCTCCGGTTTCCTCCCACATTCCAAAGATGTGCAGGTTAGGGTGGATTGGCCATGCTAAATTTCCCCTCATTAGTCCAAAAATGTGCAGATTGGGGGGATTGGCCATGCTAAATTTCCCCTCATTAGTCCAAAGATGTGCAGGTTGGCCATGTTAAATTGCCCCTTAGTGTCCAAAGATGTGAAGATTAGGGGCATTGGCCATGCTAAATTGCCAATTAGTGTCAAAAGATGTGCCTACTCCAGTCCAATGCTGGCATCTCCACATCAAAAGATGCGTCGGTAAGGGGGATCAGTCAGGCTAAATTGCCCCTGCCTCGGGTCACTGTGCGGAGTTTGTACATTCTCCCCGTGTCTGTGTGGGTTTCCTCTGGGTGTTCCGGTTTCCTCCCACAGTCCAAAGATGTGTAGGTTAGGTGGATTGGCCATGCTAAATTGCCCCTTAGTGTCCAAAGATATGTAGGTTAGGTGGATTGGCCATGCTAAATTGCCCCTTAGTGTCCAAAGATATGTAGGTTAGGAGGATTGGCCATGCTAAATTGCCCCTTAGTGTCCAAAGGTTCGGGGGATTAGTGGGGTAAATACTTGGGGTTATGGGGAACTGGTCTGGGTGGGATTGCCCCTTAGTGCCTGGGGGATTACTTGGGGTTACAAGGATAGGGCCTGGGTGGGATTGTTGCCGGTGCTGATGGGCCGAATGGCCTCCTTCTGCACTGATTGTGCTGAGATTTGCACTGGCAATCAATTTAATATCAGTGGGGTCCACCTGCGCGTGCTGGGAGTTACATATATTCATACGCACAGAGACCCTACCCCTTTCAGACAATAAGGGCACTACTTTCCCATCCCACCCACCACAGGAATCGTAGCTGGACACGGTCCAGCCAAAGGTCCGTTTATCTCGGATGGGATTTTCCGGTCTTGAGGCAAATGCGGCCGGAAAATCCCACCCCTCGTGTGGGAGAGGGTAGCTGAGGAGATCTTTTATTAAATGCAGCGAGTTGCTGTGATCTGGAAGCCGCTGCCTGAAAGGGCGGTGGAAGTAGATTCCGTAATAATTTCCCAAAGGGAATTACATTGAAAGGAACATTTTTACAGGACAAAGGGACAAAGGGCAGGGGGATCCTTACAAAGAACAAGCACAGGCACAATGGGCTGAATGGCCTCTTTCTGTGCTCCATGAAACACTGATTGGTAGATTCATACTTTTCGGGGTGGGGGTAAGGGTTTCATACAGAACCTGGCTTTCGGATCCAGCCGGGGAGCAGTGGGGTGAGGGGGGGAGGTTTGTGACAGCGGCTGGGAACAGCAGTGTGACATTCCTATTCTAACATTCTGTCAAATTCCTCATTAGCCTCTGAGACTGACTCAGAGAATTAAAAAACACTCATTCACAAAATGTAGCACAGCAGGCAAGCACAGAATTCAGCAAAGAGGGCAGGAGTTCAGCGCAAAGGTCTTAAAACCAAGTTACTCTGCAACTCCTCAACTCTGCAACTCAGCAACTCTGTAACTCCGCAATTCTGCAACTCTGCAATTCCGCAACTCCACAACTCTGCAACTCCACAACTTCATAACTCTGCAACTCTGTAACTCCACAACTCTGTAACTCCACAACTCTGCAATTCCGCAACTCCATAACTCTGCAATTCCGCAACTCCACAACTCTGCAACTCTGTAACTCCGCAATTCTGCAACTCTGCAATTCCGCAACTCCACAACTCTGCAACTCCACAACTTCATAACTCTGCAACTCTGTAACTCCACAACTCTGCAACTCCACAACTTCATAACTCTGCAACTCTGTAACTCCACAACTCTGCAACTCCACAACTTCATAACTCTGCAACTCTGTAACTCCTCAACTCTGCAACTCCACAACTTCATAACTCTGCAACTCTGTAACTCCTCAACTCTGCAACTCCACAACTTCATAACTCTGCAACTCTGTAACTCCTCAACTCTGCAACTCCACAACTTCATAACTCTGCAACTCTGTAACTCCTCAACTCTGCAACTCCACAACTTCATAACTCTGCAACTCTGTAACTCCACAACTCTGCAACTCTGTAACTCCACAACTTTGCATCTCTGCAACTCAACAACTCCGCAACTCTGCAACTTTGCAACTCCGCAACTCTGCAACTCTCTAACTCCACAACTCTGCAAATCCGCAACTCTGCAACTCCGCAACTCTGCAACTCTCTAACTCCACAACTCTGCAAATCCGCAACTCTGCAACTCCACAACTCTGCAAATCCGCAACTCTGCAACTCTGCAACTCCGCAACTTTGCAACTCCGCAACTCTGCAACTCTCTAACTCCACAACTCTGCAAATCCGCAACTCTGCAACTCCACAACTTTGCAACTCCGCAACTCTGCAACTCTCTAACTCCACAACTCCACAACTCTGCAACTCCGCAACTCTGCAACTCTCTGTGGTGAACCATCATTGGTTCCCACTAGATAGTACTGAGCCAGGGTCTGGCCAGTACTACAAGTATGTATATATGTTGCTGTTGGGGTTAGGGATGGGTTGTTCTACTTGTTGCTGTTGGGGTTAGGGTTGGGCTGTTACACCTTGTATTATAGTTATTATAGTACATCCCAGTCGGGCTCCGCCTCCTGGGAGGGGTATAAAGGTCACTGCTCTGTCTGGGACCCCTCAGTCTGGGATCGTGTATATACTTAGTAGCTTCGTTGTAACAGCAAATAAAAGCCTTTATTTCCTGAGCACCTCAAGCCTCATGTGTGATAATGTGCATCACTCTCTAACTCCATAACTCTGCAAATCCGCAAGTCTGCAACTCTGCAACTCCACAACTCTGCAAATCCGCAACTCTGCAACTCCACAACTCCACAACTCTGCAAATCCGCAACTTTGCAACTCCGCAACTTCACAACTCCATAACTCTGCAACTCCACAACTTCACAACTCCACAACTTTGCAACTCCGAACTCTGCAACTCCACAACTTTGTAACTCTGCAAATCAACAACTCTGCAACTCCACAACTATGCAACTCTGCAACTCTGCAATTCCCCAACTCTGCAACTCTGCAACTCCGCAACTCCACAACTCTGCAACTCCGCAACTCCGCAACTCAACAACTCTGCAACTCCACAACTCTGCAACTCTGTAACTCAACAACTCCATAACTCAGCAACTCTGCAACTCCGCAACTCTGTAACTCAACAACTCCATAACTCAGCAACTCTGCAACTCCGCAACTCTGTAACTCAACAACTCTGCAACTCCGCAACTCCGCAACTCAACAACTCTGCAACTCCACAACTCTGCAACTCTGTAACTCAACAACTCCATAACTCAGCAACTCTGCAACTCCGCAACTCTGTAACTCAACAACTCCATAACTCAGCAAATCTGCAACTCCGCAACTCAACAACTCTGCAACTCCGCAACTCCGCAACTCAACAACTCTGCAACTCTGTAACTCAACAACTCCATAATTCAGCAACTCAGCAACTCCACAACTCCACTCAGGATTGAGATGGGGGGAAATGTCTTCACTCAAAGAGTGGTGAATCTGTGGAATTCTCTACCACAGAAAGCTGTGGCGGCCAAGTCACTGAATATATTTAAGAAGGAAATAGATTTCTAGACACTAAAGGTGTCGAGGGGTACGGGGAGAGAGTGGGGTTATGGCTTTGGGATGGAGGATCGGCCATGATCATAGTGAATGGCAGAGCAGGCAGGATGGACTGAATGGCTTCCTCCTGCTCCTATTTTCAATGTTTCTAACCGTGGTTCTATACAAGTTTAACAGAATGTCTCTACTTTTCAGTTAGATCCCTCTAGACATGATTCTTAATGTTTTGTTGGCATTTTTAATGGCCTCTCCCCTCCTCACTGTTTCTAGAGATTTGTGGACAATGGCTCCAAGTTGTTGACCACTCAACACTCCATCCAGACTTGGAAATGTATCACTGTTCAGTTCTGGACAATGCGTTGCAGGAAGGATACATTGGTCTTGGTTGGTGTACAGAGCAGATTTGTTTTATTCATTTGTGGGACATGGGCGTCGCTGGCTGGGTCAGCATTTATTGCCCATCGCCATTTGCCCGAGGGCAGGTGAGAGTCAACCACATTGCTGTAGCTCTGGAGTCACATGTAGGCCAGACCGGGTAAGGACGGCAGATTTCCTTCCCTAAAGGAACCAGATAGGTTTTCCCAACAATTGACAATGGTTTCATGGTCATCAGTAGATTCTTAATTCCAGATATGTTTTTCTCGAATTCAAATTCCACCATCTGCCGTGGCGGGATTCGAACCCCAGTCCCCCAGAGTTTATTTATTAGTATCACAAGTAGGCTTACATTAACACTGCAATGAAGTTACTGTGAAAATCCCCTAGACGCCACACTCCAGCGCCTGAATTTAGCATGGCCAATGCACCCTAACCAGCACGTCTTTTGGAATATGGGAGGAAAGTGGAGCACCCGGAGGAAACCCACGCAGACACGGGGAGAACGTGCAAACTCCCCACAGTCACCCGAGGCCGGAATCGAACCCGAGTCCTTTTTAAGTTTTTAAGTTTACTTATTAGTGTCACAAGCAGGCTTGCAGTAACACTGCAATGAAGTTGCTGTGAAAATCCCCCAGTTGCCACACTCCGGCGCCTGTTCGGGTACACTGAGGGAGAATGTAGCATGGCCAATGCACCCTAACCAGCACGGACTGTGGGAGGAAACTAGAGGAAACCTAGTCAGACGCGAGGAGAATGTGCATTCTCCCACATGACGCCGGAATTGAACCCGGGATCCCTGGCACAGTGCGAACCATTGTGCCACCGGGCATTAGCTGAGTTTATGGATTACAAGCCTTCCCTTGTCTGTGTGGCCTTAAATCCTGACAAATAATCTGGAGTTTACCTTCTGGGTAAGAATATTTGTGATAGAATTATGATGCTAATTGATTTCAAAGTGCAAGAACCTTGCTTCCCCACAACAAGTTCACGCACAAATATTTATATCTGAACGTTTCAAGCTCAGTGCACCAACTATGGTCACATCACTTGTTAGAGAAAAAAAATTCTAACTTGCAAAACAGATGCAAAACCTCAAAGATTAGTCCAATATTTACAAAGGGAAAATATGAGTCAGTGGATTTGAGCACGTCTTGGATCCTTCGTCAAGGTTACATCATCTTCAGCACCATTTTAAGAACATTTGACAACAGGTTGCCAGTTCCACTCTTCTATTAGACCATGGCTGACTTGTAACCTGACAGGGAGGGCGCGATGGTTAGCACTGCTGCCTCACAGCGCCGGGGACCCGGGTTCGATTCCTGGCCTCGGGTCACTGTCTGTGTGCAGTTTGCACGGTCTCCCCCGTGTCTGCGTGGGTTTCCCTCGGGTGCTCCGGTTTCCTCCCACAGTCCAAAGATGTGTGGGTTAGGGTGGATTGGCCATGCTAAATTGCCCTTTAGTGTCCAAAGATGTGCAGGTTAGGTGGATTGGCCATGCTAAATTGTCCCTTAGTGTCCAAAGATGTGCAGGTTAGGTGGATTGGCCATGCTAAATTGCCCCTTAGTGTCCAAAGATGTGTAGGTTAGGTGGATTGGCCAGGCTAAATTGCCCCTTAGTATCCAAAGATGCACCAGTTAGGGTGGATTGGCCATGCTAAATTGCCCTGTTATGCCCAAAAATGTGCAGTTTAGGTGGATTGGCCATGCTACATTACCTCTTAGTGTCAGGTGGATTAGCAGGGCAAATATGTGGGGTTATGGATTAGGCCCTGGGTGGGATTGTGGTCGGTGCAGGCTCGATGGGCTGAATAGCCTCCTTCTGCACTGTAGGGATTCTATGATCGGCGATCTACCTTCCCTTGGGTGCCATATCTACTAATTCCCTTCCAAGCCTGACTCCCCCAAAGCCTGTCCACCATCTTCAAGGCTCAAAGTTACAAGTTTATTTATTAGTGTCACACCCTTTGCAGTGTAACACTGCAAAGGGTGGCACGGTAGCACAGTGGTTAGCACTGCTGCCTCAGGGAGCCAGGTTCGATTCCCGGCTTGGGTCACTGTCTGTGCGGAGTTTGTACGTTCTCCCCGTGCCTGCGTGGGTTTCCTCCGGGTGCTCCGGTTTCCTCCCACAGTCCGGAAGTTACTGTGAAAATCTGCTAGTCGCCACACTCATGCTCAGATACACTGAGGGAGAATTTAGCACGGCCAATGCAGCAGGAGTGAGATAGAATAGGGTTAGGGTTATGGATGAGTGAAGCTCCAGCAATGCTCAAGGAGCTCGTCACCATCCAGATCAGAGCAGCCCAATTGGTGACACTCCCTCCACCACCTTCAACATTCACTCCCTCCACCATTATGATGATACTGAGGGGCATGTTTAAAATTCAGCTCTGTTTTACACGGTGCCGATTTGTCTGCACCAGGCAGTTCACATGCTGAGAATGCAGGCTAAAGACTGAATTAAGCAAGGGTGTGTTTGTGTTAATCTGAGTTAATGCATTTGTGTTTATCTGGGTTTTTTTCCCCGGGGGTTTCAGAACAGGGTTTTGATGGGGCTGATTGACAGAGTCATGTGCTTAAGGGGAGGAGCTAGGTTTACAGGGAAAGCAAGCTGTTACTGCTGGGTTCTGAAAAAAGCAAGAGGCCCCTCCCTCACTCTCCCTCTGGAGGCTGCTGTTTGGGATCTGCTAAGAGAAATAGGTTTCTCTCTCTCTCTCTCTCTCTCTTTCTCTCTCTCTCCAGAGGTGCTGGCAGCCTAAGTACAGACACGTAAGCCTGTGTGTTGCTAATTGATTTTAAAGAGGAGTTTAAGTCTGTAAGAGGAATATTGCTTCAATTGGAACTAATAGAGATAGGTTAGCAGGTAAGGATTGTATCTTGTCATGTTCAAATATTTTAATTAATAAAAGTAAGCAAATGCATTCATTTTTATTCATCAGTATTGTTAAATAAAGTTTGCTTTGATAAAAATTTCCTTGATTTGATTTGATTTATTATTGTCACATGTATTGGGATACAATGAAAAGTATTGTTTCTTGCGTGCTATACAGACAAAGTATACCGTTCATAGAGTGCATAGGGGAGAAGGAAAGGAGAGAGTGCAGAATGTACTGTTACTGTCATAGCTATGATATAGAGAAAGATCAACTTACTGCGAGATAGGTCCACTCTTGGAGAGACGAAGGATGAGAGGAGACCTAATAGAGGTGTATAAGATGTTGAGAAACATAGATCGGGTGGACTCTCAGAGGCTTTTTCCCAGGATGGAAATGTCTGCTACGAGAGGACACAGGTTTAAGGTGCTGGGGGGTAGGTACAGGGGAAATGTTAGGGGGAAGTTTTTCACACAGAGGGTGGTGGGCGAGTGGAATCGGCTGCCGTCAGTGGTGGTGGAGGCGAACTCAATAGGGTCTTTTAAGAGACTCCTGGATGAGTACATGGAGCGTAATAGGATGGAGGGTTATAGGTAGGTCTAGAAGGTAGGGATGTGTTCGGCACAACTTGTGGGCCGAAGGGCCTGTTTGTGCTGTAGTTTTTCTATGTTTCTATGTTTCTAAAAGCCTAATGGCTGCAGGGAAGAAACTGTTCTTGAGTCAGTTGGTACGTGATCTCAGATATTTGTACCTTTTTCCCAATAGAATAAGGTGGAAGAGAGAATGTCCAAGGTGTGTGGGGGTCCTTATAATTATACTGACTGGTTTTCTGAAGCAGCAGGAAGTGTAGACAGAGTCAATGGATGGGAGCTGGTTTGCGTGATGGATTGGGCTACATTCACGACCTTTTGTAGTTCCTTACGGTCTTGGGCAGATCAGGAGCCATACCGAGCTGTGATACAACCAGGAAGAATGCTTTCTATGGTGCATCTGTAAAATTTGGTGCGGGTCGTAGCGGACACGCCAAATTTCCTGGGAAAGTGGAGGTTTGATGCGCTTTCTTAACCATAGCGTTAGGGTGATGAGTGAAGAGGTGAGAGGAGGAAGGCAAAGTTGGATGGTGTAGTTGCAGCTAAGGAGAGCAAGATGGAGAGGTTCAGAGGTGTTCAGACTATAATCGTATCAATGAAACTGAGCATAGAATCAATCCTTACAGCCTCTAGACCAACCGCTTATGGTATACATGTAAAGGGGTTGTGTCTGAGCTGTACACTAGCTAGCCTGAGCTTTACAATACGGGTGTCAGATGAAAGCCAGTACGTACATCTGCGCCAGTTGACATGGCACGGTGACACAGTAGTTAGCATTGCTACCTCAAAGCGTCAGGGACCCGGGTTCGATTCCAGCCTTGGGTCACTGTCTGTGTGGAGTTTGCACTTTCTCCCCGTGTCTGCGTGGGTTTCCTCCGGGCGCTCTGGTTTCCTCCCACAGTCCAAAGATGTGCAGGTTAGGTGGATTGGCCATGCTAAATTGCCCCTCAGTGTCCAAAGATGTGCGGGTTAGGTGGATTGGCCATGCTAAATTGCCCCTTAGTATCCAAAGATGTGCGGGTTAGGTGGATTGGCCATGCTAAATTGCCTCTTAGTATCCAAAGATGTGCGGGTTAGGTGGATTGGCCATGCTAAATTGCCCCTTATTGTCCAAAGATGTGCAGGTTAGGTGGATTGGCCATGCTAAATTGCCCCTTAGTGTCCAAAGATGTGCCGGTTAGGCGGATTGGCCATGCTAAATTGCCCCTTAGTGTCCAAAGATGTGCAGGTTAGTTGGATTGGCCATGCTAAATTGCCTCTTAGTGTCCAAAGATGTGCCGGTTAGGCGGATTGGCCATGCTAAATTGCCCCTTAGTGTCCAAAGATGTGCCGGTTAGGCGGATTGGCCATGCTAAATTGCCCCTTAGTGTCCAAAGATGTGCCGGTTAGGCGGATTGGTCATGCTAAATTGCCCCTTAGTGTCCAAAGATGTGCCGGTTAGGCGGATTGGCCATGCTAAATTGCCCCTTAGTGTCCAAAGATGAGCAGGTTAGTTGGATTGGCCATGCTAAATTGCCTCTTAGTGTCCAAAGATGTGCAGGTCAGGTGGATTGGCCATGATAAATTGCCCCTGAGTATCTAAACATGTGTGGGCCAGGGGAATTAGCTATTCTAAATGCACAGGGATAGGAATGTGGGGTGGGTCTGGGTGGGATTGTGGTCGGTGCAGGCTCGATGGGCCGATTGGCCTCCTTCTGCACTGTGGGGATTCCATGATTCTGTGACACAGATGTGCACCGCAGTTGTTCAGCAATCGCTCCTTTTCGTAACCTAATACGTTGACAGGTGTTAAGATTTGGGGTGAGGCTGAATGGGTAGCACACACACGGCTAAATCATGAATGTTGTGAGCTCACGTCCCATTGCAGAGATTTGAGCACATAACCTCAGCTGACACTCCCAGTGAAGCCCCGGGGGAGTGCCACACGGTTAGTGATTCCACCATTCAGATGAGACAGATTCAGAAAGAATGTTCCCGATGGTGGAGGGAATTCAGAACTAGGGGTCATAGTTTGAGGATAAGGGGTAAACCTTTTAGGACTGAGGTGAGGAGAAATTTCTTCACCCAGAGGGTGGTGAATGTGTGGAATTCGCGACCACAGAAAGTAGCTGAGGCCAAAACGTTGTGTGATTTCAAGAAGAAATTAGATATAGCTCTTGGGGCTAAAGGGATCGAGGGATATGGGGGGGAAAGGAGGGATCAGGATATTGAATTTGATGATCAAAATGAATGGCAGAGCAGGCTCGAAGGGCCGAATGGCCTCCTCCTGCTTCTAGTTTCTATCTTTCTATGTAAAATTTCCCATGAGGCCAGGGAGGTTGTCCAAAAGTTATCCTTCGATCCACAATGCTAAGAACAGATTATTTGGGCATCATCACCTTGCTGTTTGTGGGGTCTTGCTGTGCGCATATTGGCTGCTGTGTTTCCTATATTACCACAGAGTCTGCCCTTCACAGAGTATTGGTGCCAGATTGGGCGGCACGGTGGCACAGTGGTTAGCACTGCTGCCTCGTGGCGCCAAGGACCCGGGTACAATTCCCGGGTTGGGTCACTGTCTGTGTGGAGTTTGCACATTCTCCCCGTGTCTGCGTGGGTTTCCTGCGGGTGCTCCGGTTTCCTCCCACAGTCCAAAGGTGTGGGGTTAGGTGGATTGGCCATGCTAAAATTGACCCTTCATGTCCAGGGGATTAGCAGGGCAAATGTGTGGCGTTATGGGAATAGGGCCTGGGTGGGATTGTGGTCGGTACAGACTCGATGGGCCGAATGACCTCCTTCTGCACTGTAGGGATTCTATGATTCAATCTGTGAGTACGTCATTGTCTGTAAGGCGCTTTGGGACAAGCTGAGGTCATGAAAGGTGCTATTTAAATGCAAACATCCTTATGTTATGACATTAACTGAGAGTAGGGGATTAAAACAGCTTTTAGCTAATGAATAATGTCCACACTGGGCCTCTCCCACTGACTGACTGCTCCATCTTATATCATAGATCAACCTTGGTTGGCGGTTCCCAGATCTTCTGGAATATTCCTCAGCGCTGTCTGGTTTTCCCCCCCGCCCCCCACTTACCTCCCAGAGAGTGTTTGTTGAAACATGGGTTGTTTGGCAGGAGTTCAGCATTGAAATGAGTGCAGGAATGTGGAGAATTTCTCGGAAAGTTCTGGAAAAGCCTGCAGCAACAGAGGAGGGCGACGGGAGGTGGCGGGAGTGGGGATGGGGAGGTGGGTGGCAGATTCAAGGGCAGGCGAGAGGTGGGAGGGCACGTTGGCACTCCAGATGGTCGCAGCGTCACACACACACCCCCCACCCCCCCACCACCAAACACAATTCGTACCTTCCCAAGCCTAAAACTATTCAAATAATTTGTTCTTTCCAGTCTCAAACTTGACTGTTTAAACTTCACCGATCAGATCGCTATGCAGCCTGAATTATACTGTCCGAGCAACTATAAGATCGCCAACTTGGATTGGCTACATCCCTGGAGAAGACCCCTCATGACCTCTTGCCCGGCTTCCTTCCTCTTCCTCCACACCACCTCCCCCCCACCCACCCCCCCCTCCCCCCCCTCTCTTCCACCGCCATCTCCAACGGTTTTCCAATTAGATTTCTGAGGAATCTCATGATTTTTTTTCCTCACGATTTTGAGCAGTGGTCGGGGCCTTCGGTCTCGGAGGGAACCCGGACACGTCCGGGATGGTTAATGAACCTGAACAGACTTCCAGACGAGTTCTCCAACAACGCGCTCTCCGGATGAAGGGTTTTGGAGACTTCAGGTTGAGCCAGTTCCCTTCCCAACCTGCCCTCTCGTCCCCCTCACCCCTGCTGGAAATTTCTGTCCATTTCCCGCTGTAATAACTCCACGGAGGCGAAAGTCCCGTCACCAAGTTACTTTATTTGCACCATACACCTGTACACAGCCAGCTCTCCAGTTGCTCCCTGCTGAATGCAGGCTGAGAGTCTGACACACCTGCTTTAAATAGGGAGCATGAGGCTCCCTGATTTAACCATCAAATAGGAGTCATCAGGTATTTAGTTTCAATACCAACCACATAAACTAACTCAAATTAACTTTGGGACAAATTAAAAGGGGCAACTCCCCAAAAGGAGGGGGAACAGCCCGAACCAAAGAGCAAAGTAGAAAGGAAACTTAATACATCAAGCTAAAATGTGATTATTGAGGTCAATAATACACCCCAGCCCCTGCGGTGCCCAGTGGGCACGGAAGGCATCAACTGCGCCCATGGACACCGCATGCTCCCTCTCTAGGGACACCTGGCCGCAAATATAGCCGCGGTATAGGACTCATCAGGTATCTCTTATAAGTTACCAACTTAATAAACTAACTCAAATTAACTGAAGGACAAATTAAAAGGGGCAGCTCCCCAAAAGGAGGGGGAACAGCCCGAACCAAAAATCAAATCACAAAGGAAACTTAAAACATTAAATCAAAAGATGATTATCGGGGTCGATAATACACCTCAGCCCCTGCGGTGCCCAGCGGGCGCGGAAGGCGTCGACTGCGCACGTGGACACCGCATGCTCCCTCTCCAGGGACACCTGGTCGCGAACATAGCCGCGGTATAGGACTCATCAGGTATTTCTTTTGATACCAACCAAATAAACAAACTCAAATTAACTTAGAGACAAATTAAAAAGGGCAGCTCCCCAAAAGGAGGGGGAACAGCCCGAACCAAAAACAAAGTCGAAAGGAAACTTAAAACATCAAACCAAAAGGTGATTATCAGGGTCGATAATACACCCCAGCCCCTGCGGTGCCCAGCGGTCGCGGAAGGCGTCAACTGCGCCCGTGGACGCCGCATGCTCCCTCTCCAGGGACACCTGGTCGCGAACATAGCCGCGGTATATGACTCATCAGGTAGTTCATACTCTAGCAAGCCAACCTCATTAGCCTGGGTGAAGTCATCACACTTGCCAATTTCTGTTCCTCCCTATCCCTGCTCCGTGTCGCTATTCCTACCTCCGTAGGCATGGGCCTAAAGTAGCCTGGGAACGTGGTTAAAGAATGGGCGCACCTTTCATGACCTCAGGACATTCCAAAGGGCTTTACAGCCAATGAAATACTCTTGAAGTTGCAATGTGGCAAAAATGGCAGCCAATTTGCCCTCATCGTGCAGTGAGTTTCAATGGAAGCTATTTACCCTGGGTCCTACGTTCAAATCTAGCCTGAAGTAATGTAATGGAAGAGTAGCCTTTCTCTCAGCTGTGTTCGAATTTCGCATGAAGGAACATGGCATGGTGCCAATCGCATTGTGGCTGACAGCACCAGCATGCTGCCAATTCAGCACAAAATGTGCTTCGCGAGATTACGCATTTGGCACCTAATCCTGACTCCCCTCCTGCCTCAGGGAACCTCTCTGATGGAGCTGAGAAAGTGGAGGAACTCTTGGAGCAGAGAGCAAAGGAACATTTATTCCGCGTCCAACCATTCCTTGCAGGGAGTGGATAAGGAGGATTCCTGTTCCTAGAGCAGAGGTGCTTGAGAGGAATTTAACGGAGGTAGAATTATAGAATCCCTACAGTGCAGAAGGAGTCCATTCGGCCCATCGAGTCTGCACCGACCACAATCCCACCCAGGCCCTATCCCCATAACCCCATGCATTCACCCTAACTAGCCCCCCTGACAGTAAGGGGCAATTTTGCATGGCCAATCCACCTAACCCTCACATCTTTGGAATGTGGGAGGAAACTGGAGCACCCGGAGGAAACCCACGCAGACACGGGGAGAACGTGCAAAGTCTGCACAGGCAGTGACCCAAGTCGGGAATCGAACCCAGGTCCCTGGCGCTGTGAGGCAGCAGTGCTAACCACTATGCCACCATGCCGCTCATGATTGGCCATGCTAAATTGACCCTAGTGTCATAGGATTAACAGCGTTAATATGTGGGGTTGCGGGGATAGGATCTGGGTGGGATTCTGATTGGTGCAGACTCGATGGGCCGAATGGCCTCCTTCTGCACTGTAGGGATTCTATAACATAAATATTGTGGCTACAAGAGCAGGCCAGAGGTTTGGAATCTGTGGTGAGTAACTCACCTCCTGATTCCCCAAAGCCTGTCCACCATCTACAAGGCACAATTCGGGAGTTTGATGGAATACCCCCCACTTGTTTGGACGGATGCAGCTCCAACAGTACCTTGCACAGTGGCACAGTGGTTAGCACTGCTGCCTCACAGCGCCAGGGACCTGGGTTCGATTCCTGGCCTTGGGTCACTGTCTGTGTGGAGTTTGCACGTTCTCCCTGTGTCTGCGTGGGTTTCCTCCGGGTGCTCCGGTTTTCTCCCACAGTCCAAAGATGTGCGGGTTAGGTGGATTGGCCATGCTAAATTACCCCTTAGTATCAGGGGAACTAGCTAGGTAAATGCATGGGGTTATGCGGATAGGGCCTGGGTGGGGTTGTGGTCGGTGCAGGCTCGATGGGCCGAATGGCCTCCTTCTGCACTGTAGGATTCTATGATTCCTTAGTGTCCCAATTTGGCTAGGTTAGATGGATCAGCCATGGTAAATGTGTGGGGTTATGGGGATAGGGCATGAGAGAGGGTCTGGGTATTATGCTCGTCAGAGAGTCGGGTGCAGACTCAATGAATCATAGAATCATAGTATCATAGAAACCCTACAGTACAGAAAGAGGCCATTCAGCCCATCGAGTCTGCACCGACCACAATCCCACCCAGGCCCTAGCCCCATATCCCTACATATTTACCCACTAATCCCTCTAACCTACGCATCTCAGGACACTAAGGGCAATTTTTTTTTTTAGCATAGCCAATCAACCTAACCCGCACATCTTTGGCCGAATGGCCTCTTCGATGACTTGAACCTGGGGCTCCTCACCAGAGGTAGGCACCTTACCCACAAGCCCTACTGATGAATTGGATCATTCTTTCAAAGAGATGGGGCGATGGGCTGAATGGCCTCCTTCTTTGCTGCATCGTTGGATGATTCTGTAGCTGATATGAACGTGGTGGCTGGAGGTACTCAGGGCTTGTTGTGGCGTTCTTCGACTGAGGTGGTCCCCGGCTGTGATCGAACCTTTGTGAGGATGCATTTTGAAATTGGCACTGTGGGGTAGAATGAAGTTATCTTTTAGCTAGAAGCAGAGATAGGGAGCGGGCTGGAGGCTGAGATGTATCCCAGATTCCACACCTCGGTTACTGTCGATATCGAGACACGCGATGTGAAGCTCAGATCTCCGGTTATCGACATGTGGGCTTTCATGTTGAGACACCAAGCTCAGGTTTTGTTGCTCTTTGCCCAGTATCTTGCTCTGAATCTAACGTACGAGTGAATTAAAAAAACAAACTAACATTTCCTGATGTTTTATAAAGGCAGGAATCACAGTAAACACCAGGGGTTTTTGTTTATTAATTCGCAGGACATGGGCGTCGTGGCTGGCCCTGACAGGAGGGGATCACTCCTGCCTGGTGATTGTCGAGCGGTGTCCGTTCATCCATTGTCGTAGCGTCTGCATGGTCTTGCTGATGTACCATGCCTCGGGACATCCTTTCCTGCAGCGTATCAGGTAGACAACCTCCACGGGACACGGCGGACGGAGTACCCTTCGTCGTCCAGTACATCGCCGGAGCGGAGAAGCTACGACATCTTCTCCGGAGCCTTCAATACGTCATCGATGAAGACGAACATCTCACCAAGGCCATCCCCACACCCCCACTTCTTGCCTTCAAACAACCGCACAACCTCAAACAGACCATTGTCCGCAGCAAACTACCCAGCCTTCAGGAGAACAGTGACCACGACACCACACAACCCTGTTACAGTAACCTCTGCAAGACGTGCCGGATCATTGACACGGATGCCATCACCTCACGTGAGAACACCATCCACCAGGTACACGGTACATACTCTTGCAACTCGGCCAACGTTGTCTACCTGATACGCTGCAGGAAAGGATGTCCCGAGGCATGGTACATTGGGGAAACCATGCAGACGCTACGACCACGGATGAATGAACACCGCTCGACAATCACCAGGCAGGAGTGTTCCCTTCCAGTCGGGGAACACTTCAGCAGTCACGGGCATTCAGCCTCCAATCTTCGGGGAAGCGTTCTCCAAGGCGGCCTTCAAGACACATGACAACACAGAATCGCTGAGCAAAAACTGATAACCAAGTTCTGCACGCATGAGGACGGCCTCAACCGGGATCTTGGGTTCATGTCACACTATCTGTAACCCCCACAACTTGCCTGGGCTTGCAAAATCTCACTAACTGTCCTGGCTGGAGACAATACACATCTCTTTAACCTGTGATTATCCCTCTCTCCACTCACATTGTCTGTACCATTGATTACCTGTTAAGACCCACATTCCAACCAATATCTTGCAGTTGTGTCTTTGCCTATATATGCCCTGTTTGTGAATCTACCTCTCCACTCACCTGATGAAGGAGCAGCACTCCGAAAGCTCGTGATTCCAAATAAACCTGTTGGACTTTAACCTGGTGCTGTGAGACTTCTAACGAAAAAGCCAGGATATTAAATACGAGGCGGATTCAAACCCCCCGCTAATCTTCAAAATGCTGGCACATAATTGTGGCACAGTGGTTAACGCTGCTGCCTCACAGCGCCAGGGATCTGGGTTCGATTCCCGGCTTGGGTCACTGTCTGTGCGGAGTCTGCACGTTCTCCCCGTGTCTGCGTGGGTTTCCTCCGGTTTCCTCCCGAAAGACGTGCTGGTTAGGGTGCATTGTAAGAAGTTTAACAACACCAGGTTAAAGTCCAACAGGTTTATTTGGTAGCAAAAGCCACACAAGCTTTCGGAGCTCCAAGCCCCTTCTTCAGGTGAGCATTGGCCGTGCTAAATTCTCCCTCAGTGTGCCCGAACAGGCGCTGGAGTGTGGCCACTAGGGGGATTTTCACAGTAACTTCATTGCAGTGTTAATGTAAGCCGACTTGTGTCACTAATAAATAAATAGAATGATCTGAGCCACCCCTGAGGGGATTATCCCCGGGGCTATTTGATTTTCAATAAAATGAGGCAGATGTGAATGGGGAAGGGAAGTGTTTTTAATTTACATTTAAAGGCAGAGCTGCCTCTTCACGGCGTTATCATCTGATGCTTGCAGTTCCCACTGCACTCATTACAGGCATAAGGACGGTGACGTCTGCGAATGCTCTCCACCAATGGCAGCACTGCTTGGTCCACCATTTGCTGTAGGGCCTCTCCTTGCTTCGATCTCTCGCTAATGCCTCTGGAACATTCAAAAGATGCAGAGTGAGGAAAACCTGTAACATCTCAGCAAGGCAAGATTTCTACTGGGGATGGCGGCTTAGTAATTCCAATAGGCCATTCAGCCCAGCCAGGGCCTGCTAGTTTATCCTGTAGATCAGGAGACCATTGTTAGAGATATCTATACACTGGCTGGTGTCTCTCAGCACCCCACCCCCCCTCTCACTCAGGGAGATATCTGTCCACTGACTGGTGTCTCTCAGTCCCCCCTCTCTCTCAGGGAGATATCTGTCTCTTTTCTCTCTCTCTCTCAGGGAGATATCTATACACTGGCTGGTGTCTCTCAGCACCCCACCCCCCCTCTCACTCAGGGAGATATCTGTCCACTGACTGGTGTCTCTCAGTCCCCTCTCTCTCTCAGGGAGATATCTGTACACTGACTGGTATTTCTCAGTCTCTTTTCTCTCTCTCTCTCAGGGAGATATCTGTACACTGACTGATATTTCTCAGTCTCTTTTCTCTCTCTCTCTCAAGGAGATATCTGTACACTGACTAGTGTCTCTCAGTCCCCTCTCTCTCTCAGGGAGATATCTGTCCACTGACTGGTGTCTCTCAGTCCCCTCTCTCTCTCAGGGAGATATCTGTCCACTGACTAGTGTCTCTCAGTCCCCTCTCTCTCTCAGGGAGATATCTGTCCACTGACTGGTGTCTCTCAGTCCCCTCTCTCACTCAGGGAGATATCTGTCCACTGACTGGTGTCTCTCAGTCCCCTCTCTCTCTCAGGGAGATATCTGTCCACTGACTGGTGTCTCTCAGTCTCTCTCTCTCTCACAGGGAGATATCTGTACACTGACTGGTGTCTCCCAGTCCTCCTCTCTCTCTCAGGGAGATATCTGTACACTGACTGGGGTCTCTCAGTCCCCTCTCTCTCTCAGGGAGATATCTGTACACTGACTGGTGTCTCCCAGTCCTCCTCTCTCTCTCAGGGAGATATCTGTACACTGACTGGGGTCTCTCAGTCCCCTCTCTCTCTCAGGGAGATATCGGTACACTGATATTTCTCAGTCTCCTTTCTCTCTCTCTCTCTCAGGGAGATATCTGTACACTGACTGGTGTCTCTCAGTCCCCTCTCTCTCTCTCGGAGATATCTGTACACTGACTGGTGTCTCTCAGTCCCCCCTCTCTCTCAGGGAGATATCTGTACACTGACTCGTGTCTCAGTCCTCTCTCTCTCTCGGAGATATCTGTACGCTGACTGGTGTCTCTCAGTCCCCTCTCTCTCACAGGGAGATATCTGTACACTGACTGGTGTCTCCCAGTCCTCCTCTCTCTCTCAGGGAGATATCTGTACACTGACTGGTGTCTCTCAGTCCCCCCCGCCCCCCCCCCCCCTCTCTCAGGGAGATATCTGTACACTGACTGGTGTCTCTCAGTGCCCCCCCCCTCTCTCAGGGAGATATCTGTACACTGACTGGTGTCTCTCAGTCCCCCCCCCCTCTCTCAGGGAGATATCTGTACACTGACTGGTGTCTCTCAGTCCCCCCCCCCCTCTCTCAAGGGGATATCTGTACACTGACTGGTATCTCTCAGTCCCCTCTCTCTCTCAGGGAGATGTCTGTGCACTGACCAGAACCCCTCATTTTCTCTCTCTCTCCTGACGATATCTGAATACTGACTGCAATCCCTTTGTTTATTTCTGGGAGATGTTTGTACGTGAACAGTTCTCTTGCAGGGAGGGCAGCTTTTGTCGAGAGAGTCTGGATTGGACATTCCTGTCCCCGGTGTACACCCCTTGGCATTCCGTGTGGCTGCAAATCTTGTGATGAGCTGCAGTTATCAGGTAGCAAGTTGCAGCAAGAACAGGAGGCTGGTTTATAAAAATTCCAATCCCTAAATCCGGAACAGTGACCGACGGACCTCCATCACACAAACCAATCTCAGTGCAATCAGAGGATCCTGGGATCCTGCCAAACACTGCCTCAGCTAAAACTTGCACAAAACTCCAGGGAGAGAGAGAGAGAGTGTGTGTGTGTGTGTGTGTGTGTGTGAGAGAGAGAGATAGATATAGAGAGATAGATAGATAGAACGTGTGTATGTGAGAGAGATTGATAGAGAGAGAGAATGTGTGTGTGTGTGAGAGAGAGAGATCGAGAGATAGAGAGATAGAATGTGTGAGAGGGAGATAGATAGAAAGAAAGAAAGAAAGATAGATAGATAGATAGATAGATAGATAGATAGATAGATAGATAGATAGATAGATAGATAGATAGATAGATAGATAGATAGATAGATAGAGAATGTGTGTGTGCGGGAGAGAGGGAGAGAGAGAGATATAGAAAGAATGTGTGTGTGTGAGAGGGAGATAGATAGATAGAAACATAGATAGATAGAGAGAGAGAGAGAGAGAAAGAATGCATGTGTGTGAGAGATAGATAGATAGATAGAGAATGTGTGTGTGTGAGAGGGAGAGAGAGAGAGAAATGTGTGAGAGAGAGAGGGAGGGAGGGGGGAGCGAGGGGGAAAAGATAGAGAGAGTGAGAGAAAGAGAGGGAGAGAGTGGGGAGTGTGTGAGAGAGAGATAGAATGAGAGAGAGGGAGAGAGTGGGAGTCAGATAGAGAGAGATAGAGAGTGAGAGAAGGAGAGAGATAGAGAGGGAGAGAGTGGGGAGAGAGCAAGCGAGATAGAGAGATAGAGGGGGGAGTGAGAAGGAGGGAGAGAGAGAGGAGGGGGGAGTGAGAAGGAGGGAGAGAGAGAGGAGGGGGGAGTGAGAGACTGAGAAAGAGTTAGAGGGGGTGAGAGAGAGACAGAGGGAGTGAGAGAGAGACAGTGAGTGAGAGAGAGAGAGAGAGAGAGACAGAGGGAGTGGGAGAGAGACAGAGGGAGTGGGAGAGAGAGAGACAGAGGGAGTGGGAGAGAGACAGAGGGAGTGGGAGAGAGAGAGAGAGAGACAGAGGGAATGAGAGAGGGAGTGAGGGCGAGATAGAGGGAGTGAGAGAGAGAGATAGAGGGGGAGCTATAAGACTCATTACCCAGTTGGGTGATGCTTGATTGTCAGCCTGTTTCCCCCATTTTCAATATTTTTATACCTGGTAAAGAGAAATGTTCCAAGAAAATGATAAGGCACAGTCTGATTTGATGTCCCGACAATTTATCCCCAGGGTCGCACACACAGAGCCGTGTCCTGGGAGATTAATCTTCAATCCCTGGAAACTCCAGGGTCAATCCTGGGAGAGTCGGTGACCCTAATGTTTGCCTGAGCCTGTGTTAAAATGGTGGCGAGAGTGATGAAATTAGGTGTCAGTATCGGAATATTCAACCCATCGCCTCCGGCCTCTTCAGACCAGGTTTGTTGTCGGTTTTAGGATTATTCCCTAGGAACGCAGTCTGGGACCAGCCCCTCCCAGTGGTGGGAATCTCCAGACAGGCGATTACGAGGGGCACCACATTTATTTGTAAGTAGTTCTGGTTCACTGACCTTAAGTATTTTTCCTCAATGCTCTGCTGGTTCGTCCTCCTCTCCAGAAGCTTCTGAATATTCTCAATCAATGGCTTGATGTGGCCCAAATTGTGGACATTCTCTTGGATCTGATCAAAAGCTGAGAACATTCTCTTTGAGCTAACAGCAGGGAGAAATGGAAAGGGAGACAAGCCTGAGCTTAGCTACTTCTGTAAAATTCACTTACTTTCTCTCTTTGCGGTTAAAGTTAAAGCTTGTTTATTAGTCACAAGTAAGGTTTACATTAACACTGCAATGAAGTTACTGTGAAATTCCCCTAGTCGCCACATTCCGGCACCTGTTCGGGTCAATGCACCCTAACCAGCACGTCTTTCAGACTGTGGGAGGAAACCGGAGCACCCGGAGGAAACCCACGCAGACACGGGGAGAACGTGCAGACTCCGCACAAACTATGACCCAAGCCGGGATTCGAACCCGGGTCCCTGGCGCTGTGAGGCAGCAGTGCTAACCCACTGTGCCACCGTGCTGCCCCGTGAGATTGGATGTCTGCTAACGGTTGGTTACTCACTAATAAATTATATATATATATGACCAAACATACAAAATAATAGAACTGTTACGGTGCAGAAGGAGGCCATTTGGCCCATCATATCTGCTCCGGCTCTCCAAACGAGCAACATGACTTAGTGGCCATTCCCCTATCTGTTCTCCGTACCCATAGGATCCCTACAGTGCAGAAGGAGGCCATTCAGCCCATCAAGTCTACACCGACAACTATCCCACCCAGGCCCTATCCCTGTAACCCCACATATTTACCCCGCTAATCCCTCTAACCTACGCATCCTGGGACACTAAGGGGCAATTTAGCACGGCCAATGCACCCAACCCGCACATCTTTTGGACTGTGGGAGGAAACTCCCACAGGGGGAGAACGTGCAGACTCCACACAGACAGTGCCCGCAGCCGGGAATCGAACCCGGGTCCCTGGCGCTGTGAGGCAGCAGTGCTAACCGCTGTGCCGCCTCCTTTTTAAACAATTTGTGTGCGGAAAAGATTTACTCGGATGCTACCGGGACTTGATGGTTTGAGTTATAAGGAGAGGCTGGATAGACTGGGACTTTTTTCTCTGGAGTGTAGGAGGCTGAGGGGTGATCTTATAGAGGTCTATAAAATAATGAGGGGCATCGATCAGCGACATAGTCAATATCTTTTCCCAAAGGTAGAGGAGTCTAAAACTAGAGGGCATAGGTTTAAGGTGAGAGGGGAGAGATACAAAAGTGTCCAGAGGGGCAATTGTTTCACACAGAGGGTGGTGAGTGTCTGGAACAAGCTGCCAGAGGTAGTAGTAGAGGCGGGTACAATTTTGTCTTTTAAAAAGCGTTTAGACAGTTACATGGGTAGATGGGTATAGAGGGATATGGGCAATTGGGACGAGCATAGTGGTTAAAAAAAGGGGCGGCAGGGACAAGTTGGGCCGAAGGGCCTGCTTCCATGCTGTAAACCTCTATGACCCGATTTTACCATCGTGCTGCGCCCGTTTTCAGGCACGAAAACTTGGTCAAATCGGGCATGAGGCGAGTAGTGCGATCCGTGCCCGCCTCCGTGCCGGTTCCCCCTTTACCAAGGCCTGAAAATGGCCGAGATCGGGACTGCCCCCAAAACAGGCGCGGCGACCATTTAAATGCATTTACCGGCACTTCCCCCTTTACCATCACGTTCGCAGGTCCAGAATTGGCGCAAAACAGACACGCTCCACAAAAGTACGATTCAGGCACTCCAGTTAGTGAGGAGGTAAGTGCCGAGCGTCCGACGGTTCTCTGCTTGAGATCAGTGGGGGGATGGGGGGAGGTGGATCCGACAGCTCTCTGCTTGAGATCAGTGGGGCGGGGAAGAGAGGGAGGGGCCTGCGATCGGTCTGGGTGGCGGAGGGGTTGGGGGGGATAAGGGGGTCAGTAATGTTGTGGGGGCGGGGCAATGTCTGTGGGGGCCAGGGGGAGACAGTATCCGGCCCGGGAGCGATGTGACAGGGGAGACGCATTCTATCATTTCCTTTATCTGCGCGTGCGCAGTTGGGGGCGCCGATCGGAGCTGCAGGATTTTGGGCGCGTTAAGCCCCGCCCACAGGCTTCTGCAGCACGATTCGGAATCGCTGATATCTTTTCAGACAGAGTGCGTATGGGGGCGCCGGAGAACGGGACTAAAAGTCGGGTCTGAAACACTCCCAGATTCAAGTCCACCCAGCACTTCGAATCAAAATGGTAAAGTTGGGCCCTTTAAATTGCAAAAGGAAAAGAACAAAGAACAAAGAACAGTACAGCACAGGAAACAGGCCCTTCGGCCCTCCAAGCCTGTGCCGCTCCTTGGTCCAACTAGACCAATCGTTTGTATCCCTCCATTCCCAGGCTGCTCATGTGACTATCCAGGTAAGTCTTAAACGATGTCAGCGTGCCTGCCTCCACCACCCTACTTGGCAGTGCATTCCAGGCCCCCACCACCCTCTGTGTAAAAAACATCCCTCTAATATCTGAGTTATACTTCGCCCCTCTCACCTTGAGCCCGTGACCCCTCGTGAACGTCACTTCTGATCTGGGAAAAAGCTTCCCACCGTTCACCCTATCTATCCCCTTCATAATCTTGTACACCTCTATTAGATCTCCCCTCATTCTCCGTCTTTCCAGGGAGAACAACCCCAGTTTACCCAATCTCTCCTCATAGCTAAGACCCTCCATACCAGGCAACATCCTGGTAAACCTTCTCTGCACTCTCTCTAACGCCTCCACGTCCTTCTGGTAGTGTGGCGACCAGAACTGGACGCAGTACTCCAAATGTGGCCTAACCAGCGTTCTATACAGCTGCATCATCAGACTCCAGCTTTTATACTCTATACCCCGTCCTATAAAGGCAAGCATACCATATGCCTTCTTCACCACCATCTCCACCTGTGTTGCCACCTTCAAGGATTTGTGGACTTGCACACCTAGGTCCCTCTGTGTTTCTATACTCCTGATGACTCTGCCATTTATTGTATAACTCCTCCCTACATTATTTCTTCCAAAATGCATCACTTCGCATTTATCCGGATTAAACTCCATCTGCCACCTCTCCGCCCAATTTTCCAGCCTATCGATATCCTGCTGTATTGCCCGACAATGCTCTTCGCTATCCGCAAGTCCAGCCATCTTCGTGTCATCCGCAAACTTGCTGATTACACCAGTTACACCTTCTTCCAAATCATTTATATATATCACAAATAGCAGAGGTCCCAGTACAGAGCCCTGCGGAACACCACTGGTCACAGACGTCCAGCCGGAAAAAGACCCTTCGACAGCAAGCTTCGACAGCAAGGCTCAACATCTGGACTACCAAAGTGACGAGAAAGGAAGTTGTTAACTCTCGTGCGCTGGAACTGGGAGCCATTGTTCCACTGCTATATAGTGGAATATAGCGGTACTTTCAGAGATGGAGGAAGGACTAAGGTAGAGGGAACTCACGTATTGGCAATACTGTCCACCTCTCTTTTCAGCTCCTGAATCATCTGTGTGGTGCGCTGATGTTCCCTCTGGGTTCGCTCCCACTGTTGACTAAAGGCTTCAAATTTCCCATCAAACTGGGTCAGCATCTTCAGCCTGTCTTGCTGATGGGTGGTTTGGCTTTGATATTTCCCCACCACATTATCCAGGCTCTCCCTGTGTACAAACAGAGGTAGACAGATAGGTTCTTGATTGTTGGTTAGAGAGATTCGCGATTGGTAAGGGGATCAAAGGTTATGGGGAAAAGGCGGCACAGTGGTTAGCGCTGCTGCCTCACAGCGCCAGGGACCCGGGTTCGATTCCCGGCTTGGGGTCACTGTCTGTGTGGAGTTTGCACGTTCCCCCCGTGTCTGCGTGGGTTTCCTCCGGGTGCTCCGGTTTCCTCCCACAGTCCTCCCAGTGCGGATTAGGTGGATTGGCCGTGTTAAATTGCCCCTTAGTGTGTCATGGGGACTAGCAGGGTAGTGGGGTTACGGGGATAGGTCCTGGGTGGAATTGAGGTAGGTTCAGACTCGATGGGCCAAATGGCCTCCGTCTGCACTGTAGGGATTCTATGAGAATGGGATTGAGAAACTTATCAGCCATGAGGAATGGCGGAGCAGATTCGATGGGTCGAATGGCCTAATTCTGCTCCTATATCTTATGGCCTTAAAGTTTATTTATTAGTGTCACAAGTAGGCTTACAGTAACACTGCAATGAAGTTACTGTGAAAATCCCCAAGTCGCCACACTCCGGCGCCTGTTCAGGTAACACTGAGGGAGAATTTAGCATGGCTAATGCACCCTAACCTGCATGTCGTGCGGACTGTGAGAGGAAACCGGAGCACCCGGAGGAAACCCACGCAGACACGGGGAGAACGTGCAGACTCCACACAGACAGTGACCCAAGGCGGGAATCGAACCCGGGTCCCTGGCGCTGTGAGGCAGCATTGCTAACCACTGTGCCACCATGCCGCCCTATGGTCCTATGAATAGGGCTGCAGGGATAATTATTCTGAAGGAGAGTTTAGCTGAATAGTTGCCCCACTAGGAATCGAACCTCAGATACAGCCATTCCCATTGTTCAGAGCTCTTCAAACCATTCCGACTTCAGGATTCAGGCAATGACCATCACCAATAAGAGACACTCTAACCACCGCCCCTTAGCATTCAAAGGTGTTACCGTCACTGAGTCCTCCACTGTTAACATCCTGGGGGTTACCATTGACCAGAAACTCAACTGGACTCATCACATAAACACAGTGGCTACAAGAGCAGGTCAGAGACTAGGAATACTGCGGCGAGTAGCTCACCTCCTGACTCCCCAAAGCCTATCCACCATCTACAAGGCACAAGTCAGGAGTGCGATGGAATACTCCCCACTTGCCTGGATGGGGGCAGCTCCACTCAAGAAGCTCGACACCATCCAAGACAAAGCAGCCCCGCTTGATTGGCACCACATCCACAAACATTCACTCCCTCCACCACCGACGCTCAGTAGCAGCAGTGTGTACCATCTACAAGATGCACTGCAGCAACTCACCAAAGATCCTTAGACAGCACCTTCCAAACCCACAACCACTTCCATCTAGAAGGACAAGGGCGGCAGATACATGGGGAACACCAACACCTGCAAGTTCCCCTCCAAGCCACTCACCATCCTGACTTGGAAAAATATCGGGCGTTCCTTCGTAGTTGCTGGGTCAAAATCCTGGAATTCCCTCCCTAACGGCATTGTGGATCAACTCACAGCACGTGGACTGCAGCGATTCAAGAAGGCAGCTCACCACCACCTTCTCAAGGGGCAACTAGGGATGGGCAATAAATGCTGGCCCAGCCAGCGACGCCCATGTCCCACAGATGAATAAAAAAAAAGGCCTCCCTCACACACTCCCAACACAGGCTTCCCTCGCACACACTCCCAACACACTTCCTCACATGCTCCTAATCTAGGCCTCACTCACACACTCCATGTACAAGCCTCCCAAGAGTCTTTCAGAACAGGGCTACCTCAAACATGCCAGGTGTAGGCCTCCTTTGCAGCCTCTCTGACCGTGGCCTCTTTAACAAAGCCTGCAAATCAGGTCTATTGTTCATTTTATATCTCAGAGCAGTCCAGAGTTGACCCTGTTTCTAAGTGTGCAACAGGTAGGTGTATTTACAATGCTTCAAAATATCTGTATTATCAGAGAATATCCATACTCATGCTTGCAGTAGCTTCTGTGATGTTGGTTTTACTTTGCTCTGAGTCCACACCCTGGTTAACTTTACTCTGAGTCCACACCAAGGTTTCAGGCACAGTGAGCATAGATCATACCAGATTCACATAATCAAACACAGAACAATCAAACCATTGAACACGATAAGGCCTACCTCACACTCTGCAGCATAATTGGTGAGATATTTGGCTCTTTCTCCCCGAGATTGGACGAGGTACTAGGCAAGTTATTCTTTTCCTTTATTTTGTTTAACTGTGACATAAGGACCTGTCTCAAGTCACTCATTGACCGTGTGATCTGTTCCAATGTTTGCAGCGGCGGGTTGCCTGGGCCAGGTTGTCTTCCGACTTTCCTCTCAGATGTTCCAGCCAGCCTATCCTCTGACTCTTTCCTCAGGTTGTCACGCCATTGCGTGTTGTCCTTCTTAATCTTCTGGCACAGATTCTTTATTTTCTCCTGACACAGAGAATGATTATTTTATTTTTGATAATATTTACAGTGCTCCATGGGACAGCTATATGTCAGTAAAAGGCCATGTGGCAACCCCTCCACCCACTGTTGAAAACAAAAGAAATAATAGCTGGGGTAGGCCCATTTTCCCCCAACACAGGCCTCCCTCACACACACTCCCAACTCAAGCCTCACTCACACACACTCCCAACACAGGCCTCCCTCACACACACTCACAGCACAGGCCTCCCTCATACACATTCCCAACACAGGCCTCTGTCACACACACACTCTCAACACAGGCCTCCCTCACACACACTCCCAACTCAAGCCTCACTCACACACACTCCCAACACAGGCCTCCCTCACACACACTCACAGCACAGGCCTCCCTCATACACATTCCCAACACAGGCCTCTGTCACACACACACTCTCAACACAGGTCGCCCTCAGACACATTCCCAATACAGGCCGCCCTCACACACACACTGCCAACACAGGCCTCACTCACACACTCCCAACACAGGCCTCCCTCGCACACATTCCCAACTCAAGCCTCACTCACACACACTCCCAACACAGGCCTCATTCACACACACTCCCAACACAGGCCTCCCTCGCACACATTCCCAACTCAAGCCTCACTCACACACACTCCCAACACAGGCCTCATTCACACACACTCCCAACACAGGTCTCCCTCATACACATTCCCAACACAGGCCTTCCTCACACACACTCCCAACACAAGCCTCACTCACACACACTGCCAGCACAGGCCTCACACACACACACTGCCAACACAGGCCTCCCTCACACACATTTCCAACACAGGCCTCCGTCGCACACACACCCTCAACACAGGCCTCACTCACACACACTCCCAACACAGGTCTCCCTCACACACATTCCCAATGCAGGCTGCCCTCACACACACTGCCAACACAGGCCTCACTCACACACTCCCAACACAGGCCTCCCTCATACACACTCCCAACACAGGCCTCCCTCATACACATTCCCAACGCAGGCCTTCCTCATGCACACTCCCAACATAAGCCTCCCTCACACACGCTCCCGACACAGGCCTCCCTCACACACGCTCCTGACACAGGCCTGCCTCACACACACTCCCAATGCAGGCCTCCCTCATACACACTCCCAACACAGGCCTCCCTCACACGTACTCCCAACGCAGGCCTCCCTCACACACACTCCCAACGCAGGCCTCCCTCACATAAGCTCCCAGCTGAGGCCCACTAGCCTTTCCCCCCCACCCCCACTGTCCAAGGGGCAAATTGCCAATGCCTAGGGGGCATCTTGGCACTGCCCTCAGGACATCGGGCAGCATCAAGAGGGCAGGACCTATAGGGGGGTGGGGCCTTCTGTGGGCAGGGCTTAGGGGGCAATCAGTGGGGGCGAGGATGGAAGGTCCCACTGCAAGGGGATCGATGGGGGCAGAAGGGAGGCCAGAGATCAGTGGTGGGTGGTTGTGGGCTCCACTGGGGGCGGTCTGCCTGCAAGGTGGGGGGGGGTCAGCCGGGGGCTCTGCCTGTAGGGTGGGTCTGCCTGCAGGGGGGGGGTCTGCCTGCAAGGTGGGGGGGGGGGGGGGGGCGGTTGGTCAGCCAAGGGGTTCTGCCTGCAGGAGGGGAGGGTCTGCCTGCAGGCGGGGTCAGACAGGGAGGTCTGCGGGGGGGGGGGGGGGTCGGGCGCTGGAGATCGGGATGGGCCGGGCCCCGGGGTGGGGGTCGCGGCTGGCCTGGGAATGGTCATGGGGGCCGCGATCGGGCCGTGGTAGGGGGTTTGAGGGGGCAGCACTGCGGGGATCCTGGACAGGCCAGCAATCGAGCTGGCCAGCAAACAGGGAGGCTGATAGTTTGGGGCCACTGCACAGGTGCAGAGACCTGGTGGTTTCATCCTGTCCAGTGTGAATAGGCCCCACTCCCTGAAATCTAATGATATTCACGCTGGTGGCCTCTGCTGTGCACAGAAGTGTGGGAGATTCTCCTCTGAACTCCCATTGTAAAACCAGCGTGAATTAACCCAATTTTCCACGGATTTAACACTTTTTTTGGGAGTGTCGCCCCCAGTACATTTACAGATCGGACATCTTGTATCTCAGCATGTTCTCACCCCCTACCTCAACAGCCAAAGGTCTCTGCTGCAAAGCGTCTTTCTCTACTTCCGATGCGGGCTTCTGTTTGTAGTTTTCCTGGTGACAAAATCAGGAACGGGTTAGGCAGCCGATAAAACATTTGACTAACCCGGTTCGGTAAGGCAGCCAGCTGACAATTCAACGAATTAATCAGCTAGGCCCATCATCTCCAAGATCCCGTTAGTTAAATGATGCAACATTACCCGTAATGTTACCCATACAACCAGCAATCTCACTCAGTCCCCGACTTGTCTTCCAGGAGAAAGGGGTGCTGATTGGTTGGCAGGTCGACTGCGGTGGGCCGTGATGTCATCACGGCGCCATGTAAATACAAGTTGTTGCTGTTAACGGAATGTGCCAATTATTGGGGCGGTACGGTGGCACAGTGGTTAACACAGCTGCCTCACAGCGCCAGGGGCCCAGGTTCGATTCTCGGCTTGGGTCACTGCCTGTGTGGAGTCTGCATGTTCTCCCCCGTGTCTGCGTGGGTTTCCTCTCGGTGCTCCATGTGGGAGGAAACCGGAACACCCGGAGGAAACCCACGCAGACACAGAGAATGTGCAAACTCTGCACAGGCAGTGACCCGAGGCCGGAATCGAACCCGGGTCCCTGGCGCTGGGAGGTAGCAGTGCTAACCACTGTGCCACCGTGCCGCCCCATTCACCTGACCTTTCAAGTGACACAGGATAACACTCCCTCAACACTGACACTAAACAGCCAAGATATTGAGTGCAAGGGGGATTCAAACCCCCCCTGCCAATCTTCAAAAGTACTGGCACATTATTGTGGCACAGTGATTAGCACTGCTGCCTCACAGCGCCAGGGGCCCGGGTTTGATTCTCGGCTTGGGCCACTCTCTGTGAAGAGTCTGTACGTTCTCCCCGTGTCTGCGTGGGTTTCCTCCGGGTGCTCCGGTTTCCTCCCACAGTCCGATTGCACCTCAGCTGGTTAGGGTGCATTGGCCGTGCTAAGCTCTCCCTCAGTGTATCCAAACAGGCACGGGAGTGTGGCGACTAGGGGATTTTCACAGTAACTTCATTGCAGCGTTAATGTAAGCCTACTTGTGACTAATAAATATATATAAATGAATTAATACCCTTTTGAGACTCCCAGGATCTTATCTGAGGCTGAATGACAGTGAACTTGGGGGAGGGTTGATTTGTTAAAGTTCAGCAGAACGGGCACCGGAGTGTGAAGACTGGGGGATTTTCACAGTAACTTCATTGCAGTGTTAAACCTACTTGTGACACTAGAATCATAGAATCCCTACTGTGCAGCAGGAGGCCATTTGGCCCTTCGAGTCTGCACCAACGCTTTGACAGATCATCTTACCCAAGCTCTATCCCCGTAACCCCACATATTTAGCCTGCTAATTCCCCTAGACTATACATCTGGAGACATTAAGGGACAATTTAGCATGGCTAATGCACCTAACCTGCACATCTTTGGACACGAAGGGGCAATTTAGCATGGCCAATCCACCTAATCCGCTCATCTTTGGACACTAAGGGGCAATTTAGCATGGCCAATCCACCTAACCTGCACATCTTTAGACACGAAGGGACAATTTACCATGGCCAATCCACTTAACCTACACATCTTTGGACACTAAGGGGTAATTTAGCATGGCCAATCGACCTAATCCGCTCATCTTTGGAGACTAAGGGGCAATTTAGCACGGCCAATCCACCTAACCTGCACATCTTTGGACACTAAGGGACAATTTAGCATGGCCAATCCACCTAACCTACACAACTTTGGACACTAAGGGGCAATTTAGCACGGCCAATCCACCTAACCTGCACATCTTTGGACACTAAGGGACAATTTAGCATGGCCAATCCACCTAACCCGCACATCTTTGGACACTAAGGGACAATTTAGCATGGCCAATCCACCTAACCTGCACATCTTTGGACACTAAGGGACAATTTAGTATGGCCAATCCACCTAACCTGCACATCTTTGGACACTAAGGGGCAATTTAGTATGGCCAATCCCCCTAACCTGCACATCTTTGGACACTAAGGGGCAATTTAGTATGGCCAATCCACCTAACCTGCACATCTTTGGACACTAAGGGGCAATTTAGTATGGCCAATCCCCCTAACCTGCACATCTTTGGACACGAAGGGACAATTTAGCACGGCCAATCCCCCTAACCTGCACATCTTTGGACACGAAGGGACAATTTAGCATGGCCAATCCACCTAACCTGCACATCTTTGGACACGAAGGGACAATTTAGCATGGCGAATCCACCTAACTAATAATTAATAAATAAATTTCAGAGTGAAGATGCGATTTATCGCATCTGTAAAAACAACAGGCCCGGATCTGCCACAGAGCCACTCTTTGAAAGCATTTCATTGGCAGTAAAGCGTTTTGGGATATCCTGAGGTTGTGACAGGTGCTATTTAAATGCATGTCCTTTTTACTTGCTAGCTGCATGACTGTACCTCCAGGAATAACGAGTTACACAGGATGGTTCTTCTGTCGCACTCCAGCTTGGTCAGTAAGTTCTCCAGCTTCCTGTGTTTCCCCTGGGGACAACAATCAGTCGTCAAGTTAATGAATCGCCAGTCATTCCCTCCCTTCACTCATAGAATCGTAGAATCCCTACAATAACGAAAGAGGCTATTCGGCCCATTGAGTCTGCACCGACCACAATCCCGCCCAGGCCCTATCCCCATAACCACACACATTTACCCTGCTAATCCCCCCTGACACTAAGGGGCAATTTAGCATGGCCAATCCACCTAACCTGTACATCCTTTGACACTAAGGGGCAATTTAGAATGGCCAATCCGCTTAACCCGCACATCTATGGGAGGAAACCGGAGTACCCAGAGGCAACCCATGCAGACACGGGGAGAATGTGCAAAGCCCGCACAGACAGTGACCCAAGGCCGGAATCGAACCCGGGTCACTGGCGCTGTGGGGCAGCAGTGCTAACCACTGTGCCACCACTGTGCCTGCATTTCGGAATGGAATGTCAGAATTTTACCGCTTGGAAACTGGCCATTTGGCCCATCTGGTTGATGCTAGAATTTCCACTCCAGACAAACTTCCTCTTCATTATCTCACCCCATCAACATATCCTTCTATTCCTTTCATCCTCATGCGTTCATTCCCTGTTGAGTTTATCAGTGACTATCTTAAAGGTGGCACAGTGGGTTAGCACTGCTGCCTCACAGCACCAGAGACCCAGGTTCAATTCCCGGCTTGGGTCACTGTCTGCGTGGAGTTTGCACGTTCTCTGCGTGGGTTTCCTCCGGGTGCTCCGGTTTCCTTCCACACTCCAAAGATGTGCAGGTTAGAGGGATTGGCCGTGCTAAATTGCCCTCTTAGTGTCCCAAGATGTGTAGGTTAGGTGGATTAGTGAGGTAAATACCTGGGGTTATGGGGAACAGGTCTTTGTGGGATTGCCTCTTAGTGTCAGGGGGATTACGTGGGGTTGCAAGGATAGGGCCTGGGTGGGATTGTTGTCGGTGCAGGCTCGATGGGCCGAATGGCCTCTTTCTGCACTGTAGAGATTGTATGAAACTATGAAACAGAAAGCCTTTCTCTAACCTGTCAGACACCCTCATAATCTGAAAGATCTCAATCAGGTCACCCCTCAGCCTTCACATTTTTATTCATGCAAGGACTGTGGGTGTCATTGGCTGGGCCAGCATTTATTGCCCATCCCTAATTGCCCCTTGAGAAGGTGGTGGTGAGCTGCCTTCTTGAACCCGCTGCAGTTCATGTGGTGTAGGTACACCCACAGTGCTGTTAGGGAGGGATTTCCAAAATTTTCCCCCAGCAACTGCAAAGGAACGGCTGATATATTCCTAAGTCAGGATGGTGGGTGGCTTGGAGGGGAAATTGCAAGTGCTGGTGTTCCCATGTATCTGCTGCCCTTGTCCTTCTCCTTTCTAAGGAAAATGACCCAAGTCTGTTCTTTCTTTCCTGATGCTTCTATACGAGTGCTGCTCCCGTCATTACACTCTTGTTTTAGTGCACCCCCTTTCCAACACCTCTTTAAAAAATCTGGAATTAAGAATCTACTGATGACCATGAAACCATTGTCGGAAAAACCCATCTGGTTCACTAATGTCCCTTTAGGGAAGGAAATCTGCTGTCCTTACCCGCTCTGGCCTGCATGTGACTCGAGAGCCACAGCAATGTGGTTGACTCTCAACTGCCCTTGGGCAACTAGGGATGGGCAATAAATGCTGGCCCAGCCAGTGACACCCATGTCCCACAAATGAATAAAAAAACTTCTGTTTTGTAATATCCAGATATAATGTGAGCAGAGTATCATAGAATCCCATACAGTGCAGAAAGAGGCCATTCGGCCCATCGAACCTGCACTTACAACAATCCCACTCAGGCCCTATCCCCGTAACCCAACGTATTTACCCTGCTAAACCCCCTGACACCAAAGGGCAATTTCGCATGGCCGATCCACCAAACCTGCACACCTTTGGACACTAAGGGACAATTTAGCATGGCCAATCCATCCAACTTGTACATCTTTGGACACTAAGGCACAGTGGTTAGCACTGCTGCCTCACAGCGCCAGGGATCTGTGTTCGATTCCCGGCTTGGGTCACTGTCTGTGCGGAGTTTGCACGTTCTCCCCGTGTCTGCGTGGGTTTCCTCCCACATCCGAAAGACATGCTGGTTTGGTGCATTGGCCGTTCTAAATTCTCCCTCAGTGTACCCAAACAGGTTCCGGAGTGTGGCGACTAGGGGATTTTCACAGTAACTTCATTGCAATGTTAATGTAAGCCTACTTGTGACTAATAAATAAATAAAGGGGCAATTTAGCACGGCCAATCCACCGAACCTGCACATCTTTGGAGTGTGGGAGGAAACCAGAGCACCCGAAGGAAACCCATGCAGACACGGGGATAACGTGTAAACTCCACACAGACAGTGACCCAAGGCTGGAATTGAACCCGGGTCCCTGGCGCTGTGAGGCGGCAGTGCTAACCACTGTGCCATCGAGCCGTCCATACTGCAAGTTTGCTCTAACCATGATTCTGTACGAGATTAAGATAACTTTCTTCTGATGTTGAATTCGATTCCTCTCTTTCCAGTCAGACCTGCCTTTGTATTCCTAATTTGTCACTCCTATGCCCGGAATTCTACCGCTCCGTGTGGGAATCAGAACGGGATAGGGGGCGGATAATGGGAATAAGGTCCGTTGACCTGGGGTGAGATTTTCTGATCTCGGGTCGAGCGAGGCCATAAAATCCCATCCATGGACATCCAATGTCTGATTTGGGTCAGTTTTAGCTCTGGTTTGTTACTCACCTCCAGATTTTGGGTATATTCCTTCAAGGAGTTAGTAGCATTCTTGCCCTTCTCAATCCTCTCCAGGAAGTTTGCGCACTGCAAATTGCAAGGAAAGAACATAAGAGATAGGGGGCAGGAGGTGACCATTCGGCCCCTTGAGCTCGCTCTGCCGTTCAACAGGATCACAACTGAGCTTTAGCCACAACCTCACTCTCCCGCCCACTCCCCATGTCCCATGTTCCCCTCAGGGACCAAAACGTTGCCTCTTCTCCATCTTAAATGTACAACTTTTACAGACGGACCATAGAAAGCATCCTTTCTGGTTGTATCACAGCTTGGTATGTCTCCTGCTCTGCCCAAGACCGCAAGAAACTACAAAGGGTTGTGAATGTAGCCCAATCCATCACGCAAACCAGCCTCCCATCCATTGACTCTGTCTACACTTCCCGCTGCCTTGGCAAAGCAGCCAGCATAATTAAGGACCCCACGCACTCTGTACATTCTCTCCTCCACCTTCTTCCGTTGGGAAAAAGATACAAAAGTCTGAGGTCACGTACCAACCAACTCAAAAACAGCTTCTTCCCTGCTGCCATCAGACTTTCGAATGGGCCTACCTCGCATTAAGTTGATCTTTCTCTGCACCCTAGCTATGACTGTAACACTGCATTCTGCACCCTCTCCTTTCCTTCTCTATGAACGGTATGCTTTGCCTGTATAGCGCGCAAGAAACAATACTTTTCACTGCATGATAATACATGTGACAATAATAAATCAAATCAAATCCAAGCATATTCACACCCCCTCTGGGGCAGAGAATTCCAAAGAGTCACGGCACTTTGAGTGAGGAAACTTTTCCTCCATTCAGTGCCTGATTGAGACTTCTCCCCCTCTTCTAGGTTCCCCCAGCCAGAGGAAAGCCCTTCAGCGTCCTGAATGTTTCAATGAGGTCGCCTCTCATTCTTCTAAACCAATGGAAGCATCGAATCCCTACAGTGCGGAGGAGGCCGTTTGGCCCATCGAGTCTGCACCGACCCTCTGAGAGAGTATCTTACCCAGGTCTTCTCCCCCACCCTATCCCCGTAACCCCACACATTTTTACCATGGCTAATCCATCCCATCTACACATCCTGGGAGGCGGTAGCACCATGGTACTGCCACTGGACTATTATTCCAGTGACCCAGGGGAATGCTCTGGGGACCCGGGTTCAAATCCCACCATGACAGATGGTGAAATTTGAATTCAGTAAAAATCTGGAATTAAAAATCTAAATGATGATTGTGAAACCATTGTCAATTGTTGTAAAAAGCCATCTGGGTCACTAATGTCCCTTTTAGGGAAGGAAATCTGCCGTCCTTGCCTGGCCTACATAAGAACATAAGAAATAGGAGCAGGAGTAGGCCATCTGGCCCTTCGAGCCTGCCCCGCCATTCAACGAGATCATGGCTGATCTGAAGCGAATCAGTTCCACTTACCCGCCCGCTCCCCATATCCCTTAATTCCCTTAGCGATCAGAAATCTATCTACCCGTGATTTAAACATATTCAACGAGGTAGCCTCCACCACTTCAGTGGGCAGAGAATTCCAGAGATTCACCACCCTCTGAGAGAAGAAGTTCCCCCTCAACTCTGTTCTGAACCGGCCCCCACTTATTTTGAGGCTGTGCCCTCTAGTTCTGGTTTCCCTTCTAAGTGGAAAGAATCTCTCCACCTCTACCCTATCCAGCCCCTTCATTATCTTATATGTCTCTATAAGATCACCCCTCAGCCTTCTAAACTCCAACGAGTACAGACCCAATCTGCTCAGTCTCTCCTCATAATCAACACCCCTCATCTCCGGTATCAACCTGGTGAACCTTCTCTGCACTCCCTCCAAGGCCAATATATCCTTTCGCAAATAAGGGGACCAAAACTGCACACAGTACTCCAGTTGCGGCCTCACCCGTGCCTTGTACAGTTGCAGCAAGACCTCCCTGCTTTTATATTCTATCCCCCTCACGATAAAGGCCAACATTCCATTCGCCTTCTTGATCACCTGCTGCACCTGCAGATTGAGTTTTTGCGATTCATGCACAAGGACCCCCAGGTCCCTCTGCACAGTAGCACGATGTAATTTTTCTCCATTTAAATAATATTCCAATTTACTATTATTTCTTCCAAAGTGACTACATGTGACTCCAGAGCCACAGTGGTTGACTCTCAACCGCCCCCTGGCTAGTCAGAGCAAGCTATTCCGTTCAAGGGGCAATTATGGATAAGTAACAAATGTTGGTCCAGCCAGTGACATCCACCTCCCTTGAAAGAATAAAAAAGATTCCTTGGAACATATCATCTTGTAATTATTAATGGCTAAAATCCAGGTGGAGTGTTTATTATTTTATTTGCAGTTCCTGGGCCCTTATCATAATGTCCAGGCTAGCAGGTGGAAAATCTATCCCTGAATTCCCTGGATGGAATCAAGTTCCAGCAGGAGAACATCATGAAATAATTGGGATATATTTTGAATTCCAAACACCCTTCACAGGCCTCAGTGTGAGGTCCTCAGACACAGACCTCACTGTGAGGCCTTCAGTCACAGACCACACTGTGAGGCCTCACAGACACAGACCTCACTGTGAGGCCTCACAGACACAGACCTCACTGTGAGGCCTTCAGTCACAGACCACACTGTGAGGCCTCACAGACACAGACCTCACTATGAGGCCCTCAG
Organism: Mustelus asterias; assembly: GCF_964213995.1. Lineage (NCBI taxonomy): Eukaryota > Metazoa > Chordata > Chondrichthyes > Carcharhiniformes > Triakidae > Mustelus > Mustelus asterias. Next base: position 9,896,042 of record NC_135821.1, read on the forward strand.
ACACATACCTCACTGTGAGACCTTCACAGACACAGGCCTCACTGTGAGGCCCTCACAGACACAGGCCTCACTGTGAGACCTTCACAGACACAGGCCTCACTGTGAGGCCCTCACAGACACAGGCCTCACTGTGAGGCCCTCACAGACACAGGCCTCACTGTGAGACCTTCACAGACACAGGCCTCACTGTGAGGCCTTCACAAACACAGACCTCACTGTGAGACCTTCAGACACAGACCTCACTGTGAGACCCTCACAGACACAGACCTCACTGTGGGGCCTCACAGACACAGACCTCACTGTGAGGCCCTCAGACACATACCTCACTGTGAGGCCCTCACAGACACAGACCTCAGTGTGAGGCCCTCACAAACACAGGCCTCACTGTGAGGCCCTCACAGACACAGGCCTCACTGTGAGACCTTCACAGACACAGATCTCACTGTGAGGCCTTGAGACACAGACCTCAGTGTGAGGCCCTCACAAACACAGGCCTCACTGTGAGGCCTTCACAAACACAGGCCTCACTGTGAGGCCTTCACAGACACAGACCTCACTGTGAGGCTTCCACAGACACAGACTGCACTGTGGGGCTTCCACAGACACAGACCTCAGGCCTTCAGGTACAGAATTGGCCGTTATACATACATATTTCATTGTGCGACCCTCCCTGCGGCTACGGGATTCTTTGTGAGGGCCTCACTTGACGCTTGTACCTCACGCTGCATTTCCCAGTTTCCTCTTGCCTTTGGCTCGCACTATTTGGGCTTTGCTAATTGTTTCTGTTGGGTTAAAGAAAAGACACGTACCGGACTGACACTGAGGGGCCGGCTTGTCCACGGCACCTTCACATCTTCAGCTCCCACCACTGGAGTCTGGCATTTTCTGGAGTCGAAACTCTCCGCACTGTCGGTGGATTCCTTGTCGCAGGATAAGTTGAGGACGGACACGTTGGTGGATGCAACGGATCGTCTCAGCTCTGGACAGGAGAGTTGTGCATCATCGATTATCCTATTACGTTCAGTCCTAGGGAAATAAACATTCAGGCGGCAATTGGCTAATAGTTTGGAATGGAATCTTGCCTTCAAATTCAGCCCCAGCCCTTTTACCAGTCATGCCCCAGAACAAAGAACAACAAATAACAAAGAAAAGTACAGCACAGGAACAGGCCCTTCGGCCCTCCAAGCCCGTGCTGATCATGATGCCCTAACTAAACTAAAAAAAACCCTCTGCCCTTACTCGGTCCGTATCCCTCTATTCCCTCCCTATTCATGGACCCATCCAGATACCTCTTAAATGTTGCTAATGTGCCTACTTCCACCACCTCCTCTGGCAGCGCGTTCCAGGCACCCACCACTCTCTGCGTGAAAAACTTCCCCGCACATCTCCCTTCAACTTTCCCCCTCTCTTTGATTTGATTTATTATTGTCACATGTATTAGTATACAGTGAAAAGTATTGTTTCTTGCACGCTATCCAGACAAAACATACTATTCATAGAGAAGGAAAGGAGAGAGTGCAGAATGTAGTGTTACAGTCATAGCTAGGGTGTAGAGAAAGATCAACTTAGTGCGAGGTAGGTCCGTTCAAAAGTCTGACAGCAGCAGGGAAGAAGCAGTTCTTGAGTCGGTTGGTACGTGACCTCAAACCTTTGCATCTTTTTCCCGATGGAAGAAGGTGGAAGAGAGAATGTTCGGGGTGCGTGGGGGTCCTTGATTATGCTGGCTGCTTTGCCAAGGCAGTGGGAAGTGTAGACGGAGTCAATGGGTGGGAGGCTGGTTTGTGTGATGGATTGGGCTACGTTCACAACCCTTTGTAGTGTCTTGTGGTCTTGGTCAGAGCAGGAGCCATACCAAGCTGTGATACAACCAGAAAGAATGCTTTCTATGGTGCATCTGTAAAAGTTGGTGAGAGTCGTAGCTGATATGCCAAATTTCCTTAGTCTTCTGAGAAAGTAGAGGCGTTGGTGGGCTTTCTTAACTGTAGTGTCGGCATGGGGGGACCAGGACAGGTTGTTGGCGATCTGGACACCTAAAAACTTGAAGCTCTCGACCCTTTCTACTTCATCCCCGTTGATGTCGACAGGGGCATGTTCTCCTTTACGCTTCCTGAAGTCGATGACAATCTCCTTCGTTTTGTTGACGTTGAGGGAGAGATTATTGTTGCTGCACCAGTTCACCAGATTCTCTATCTCATTCCTGTACTCCGTCTCGTCATTGTTTGAGATCCGACCCACTACGGTGGTGTCGTCAGCAAACTTGAAAATCGAATTGGAGGGGAATTTGGCCACACAGTCATAGGTGTATAAGTAGGGGGCTGAGAACACAGCCTTGTGGGGCACCGGTGTTGAGGATGATCGTGGAGGAGGTGTTGTTGCCTATCCTTACTGATTGTGGTCTGTGAGTTAGGAAATTCAGGATCCAGTCACAGAGGGAGGAGCCGAGGCCTAGGCCATGGAGTTTGGAGATGAGTTTCGTGGGAATAATGGTGTTGAAGGCTGAGCTGTAGTCAATAAATAGGAGTCTGACACAGTCCTTGTTATCTAGGTATTCCAGGTTGAGTGCAGGACCAGGGAAATGGAATCTGTTGTGGACCTGTTGCAGCGGTAGACAAACTGTAGTGGATCCAGGTAGTCCGGGAGGCTGGAATTGATTCATGCCATGACTAGCCTTTCGAAGCACTTCATAAAGATGGATGTCAGAGCCACCGGCCGATAGTCATTAAGGCACGCTGCTTGGCTTTTCTTAGGTACCGGGATGATGGTCACCTTCTTGAAGCAGATAGGGACCTCAGATTGTTGTAAAGAGAGGTTGAAAATATCTGTGAATACCCCCGCCAGCTGGTGCACACAGGATCTGAGTGCTCGTCCGGATACCCCATCCGGGCCAGTCGCTTTCTGTGGGTTGACCTTCGAGAAAGCTGCTCTGACATCTGCAACTGCTCTCACCTTGGACCTGTGCCCCCTTGTAATTGACACTTCCACCCTGGGAAAAAGCCTCTGACTATCTTTCTACAAATATGTCAAGAGTAAAAGGATGAGATGTGAAGGCATAGGACCCTTAAAAGGTGAAGGGGGAAAAGTTTGTGCGGAACCGTTAGAAATGGCGGAGCTGCTTAATGAATACTTTACCTCGGTATTCACGGTGGAAAGGGATCTGGGTGGTTGTACTGCTGGTTTGCGGTGGACAGAAAGGATCGAGCATGTGGACATAAAGAAAGAGGATGTGTTGGAACTATTGAATGGCATCAAGGTTGGTAAGTCGCCGGGACCGGATGGGATGTACCCCAGGTTACTGTGGGAGGCGAGGGAGGAGATTGCGGAGCCTTTGGCGATGATCTTTGCATCGTCGATGGAGACGGGAGAGGTTCCGGAGGATTGGAGGATTGCAGATGTGGTCCCTATATTCAAGAAAGGGAACAGGGACAGCCCGGGAAATTACCGACCGGTGAGTCTAACCTCAGTGGTTGGTAAGTTGATGGAGAGGATCCTGAGAGACAGGATTTATGATCATCTAGAGAAGTTTAGTATGATCAAAAGTAGTCAGCACGGCTTTGTCAGGGGCAGGTCATGCCTTACGAGCCTGGTTGAGTTCTTTGAAAATGTGACCAAACACATTGACGAAGGAAGAGCGGTGGATGTGGTCTATATGGACTTCAGCAAGGCGTTCGATAAGGTCCCCCATGCAAGACTTCTTGAGAAAGTGAGAGGGCATGGGATCCAAGGGGCTGTTGCCTTGTGGATCCAGAACTGGCTTGCCTGCAGAAGGCAGAGAGTGGCTGTGGAGGGGTCTTTCTCTGCATGGAGGTCAGTGACCAGTGGAGTGCCCCAGGGATCTGTTCTGGGACCCTTGCTGTTTGTCATTTTCATAAATGACCTGGATGAGGAAGTGGAGGGATGGGTTGGTAAGTTTGCTGACGACACCAAGGTAGGTGGTGTTGTGGATAGTTTGGAGGGATGTCAGAAGTTGCAGCGAGACATAGATAGAATGCAAGACTGGGCGGAGAAGTGGCAGATGGACTTCAACCCGGATAAGTGTGTGGTGATCCATTTTGGCAGATCCAATGGGATGAAGCAGCAGTATAATATGAAGGGTACCATTCTTAGCAGTGTAGAGGATCAGAAGGACCTTGGGGTCCGGGTCCATAGGACTCTTAAATCGGCCTCGCAGGTGGAGGATGCGGTCAAGAAGGCGTACGGCGTACTGGCCTTCATTAATCGAGGGATTGAGTTTAGGAGTCGGGAGATAATGCTGCAGCTTTATAGGACCCTGGTTAGACCCCACTTGGAGTACTGAGCGCAGTTCTGGTCACCTCATTACAGGAAAGATGTTGAAGCCATTGAAAGGGTGCAGAGGAGATTTACAAGGATGTTGCCTGGATTGGGGGGCATGCCTTATGAGGATAGGTTGAGGGAGCTTGGTCTCTTCTCCCTGGAGAGACGAAGGATGAGAGGTGACCTGATAGAGGTTTACAAGATGTTGAGAGGTCTGGATAGGGTAGACTCTCAGAGGCTATTTCCAAGGGCTGAAATGGTTGCTACGAGAGGACACAGGTTTAAGGTGCTGGGGGGTAGGTACAGAGGAGATGTCAGGGGTAAGTTTTTCACTCAGAGGGTGGTGGGTGAGTGGAATCGGCTGACGTCGGTGGTGGTGGAGGCAAACTCGTTGGGGTCTTTTAAGAGACTTCTGGATGAGTACATGGGATTTAATGGGATTGAGGGCTATAGATAGGCCTAGAGGTGGGGATGTGATCGGCGCAACTTGTGGGCCGAAGGGCCTGTTTGTGCTGTGGCTTTCTATGTTCTATGTTCTATCCACCCTGTCTATGCCTCTCATCATTTTATAGACCTCTATCAGGTCTCCCCTCAACCTCCGTCTTTCCAGTGAAAACAATCCCAGTTTATTCAACCTCTCCTCATAGCCAACGCCCTCGAGACCAGGCAACATCCTGGTGAACCTGCTTTGCGCTCTCTCCAAAGCATCAACATCCTTCTGGTAGTGTGGTGACCAGAACTGCACGCAATACTCCAAATGTGGCCTAACCAAGGTTTTAGATAGCTGCAACATGACTTCCCAACTCTGGGAAATGCCCCGGCCGATGAAGGCCAGCATGAAATATGCCTTCTTAATCACCTTGGCTACCTGCGTCACCACTCTGAGGGAACTGTGGACCTGCACGCCCAGATCCCTCTGCATGTTAATGTTCCTAAGGGTTCTGCCATGTACTGTTCTATTCCCTTCTTGGGAGGTTGGGCAAGGTGCAAGATGGGAGAATCACCCCAATACCTTTCACTATATCCAAATACATGTGACAATAATAAATCAAATCAAAATCAATTTGGGGAATTCAATCAGCAATTCTGCTGTGTCGATTGAAATTTATTCCATCATTGTTTAGTTTCATGTTTTTCAGTTATGATTGTCACAAGTCGACTTATATTAACACGGCAATGAAGTTACTGTGAAAATCCCCTTGTCGCCACACCCCAGCGCCTGTTCGGATACACTGAGGGAGAATTTAGCACGGCCAATGCACCCTAACCAGCACGTCTTTCAGACTGTGGGAGGAAACTGGAGCACCCGGAGGAAACCCACGCAGACACGGGGAGAATGTGCAGACTCCGCACAGACAGTGACCCAAGCCGGGAATCGAACCCAGGTTGAAATCATATCTGGACGTGCCGGGTGTAACGGTGCAAAGAGTTTCCCTTTCACTCTGCGACCTTTACTTAGAATCATAGAATCTTCTAGTGCAGAAGGAGGCCATTCGGCCCATCGACCCTGCACTGACCACAATCCTACCCAGGTCCTATCCCCGTAACCACACGCATTCACCCTGCTAATCTCCCTGACACTAAGGGGCAATTTAGCATGGCCAATCCACCTAAACTACACATCTTTGGACACTAAGGGGCAATTTAGCATGGCCAATCCACCTAACCTGCACATCTTTGGACACTAAGGGGCAATTTAGCATGGCCAATCCACCTAACCTGCACATCTTTGGACACTAAGGGGCAATTTAGCATGGCCAATCCACCTAACCTACACATCTTTGGACACTAAGGGGCAATTTAGCATGGCCAATCCACCTAAGCTGCACATCTTTGGACACTAAGGGGCAATTTAGCATGGCCAATCCATCTAACCTGCACATCTTTGGAGTGTGGGGGGAAATCAGAGCACACACGGGGTGAATGTGCAAACTCCACGCCGACAGTGACCTGAGGCCGGAATTGAACCTGGGTCCCTGGCGCTGTGAGGCAGCAGTGCTAACCATTGTGCCACCATGCCGCCCTTTCGAGCTTCACAACTTTAAGAACGCTCAAAGTAAGTCACTAAAACCCATCGCGATACCCGTGGAAGGAGACGGATTTCTTCTTCTTGGTGAAGAGCCACTTCTTCTCTTTCTTGGCGTGCTCGAGGTTGATCCTGGACATGTCTCCTTTGCATCGGATCTGCTCCTGGCTGCTATTCCGGAGCTGGCACAGCTCGTCGGACTGCCAGATTGTCTTGAAGACGATGTCCGTCATTCTTCAACACCTGGCGCTCTCGGTGCAGGAAGTGGAGGCGGGTGGAGCCGTCTGGTGGGTCAGGGTGGCAAGTGGGAAAGGGTGTGGCCAGAAAAGGGGGACGCTCAAGTTAATCAGGGGGTGACGAGGCCTCACATCTTTTGTACTGATGCTGGTAAGGGATGCCTCCATCAACAGTGTAGGAAAATTCCGTTCTCACCGAGAGAGAAGCAACACAGAGAATGATGGATCACAGGAGCAGAAACAAGTCTCATAAGAGTATGGAGACAGTGAAGTATCCTAAAGGCTGAGAGGATGCAGGAAGTAATGTATTAGTGATGAATTAGTATCAATTAACAAAGGAGGTGATGTGTCACAATAGTGTATAGAACACAGGAAGTGATGCACCACAATTGCTTTTTTTATTAATTCGTGGGATATGGGTGTCGCTGGCGGGCCAGCATTTATTGTCCATCCCTAGTTGCCCGAGGGAAGTTGAGAGTCAACCACATTACTGTGGCTCTGGAGTCACATGTAGGCCAGACCGGATAAGGACAGCAGATGTCCTTCCCGAAAGGGCATCAGTGAACCAGATGGGTTTTTTCGACGATCGACAATGGTTTCATGGTCATCAGTAGATTCTTAATTCCACATTTTGTTTATTGAATTCAAATTCTACCATCTGCCGTGGCGGGATTCGAACCTGGGTTCCCAGAACATTAGCTGAGTTTCTGGATTAATAGTCTAGCGATAAACTATGAGGCCTCCCCCCCACCCCAAAGTGATGATATATAGAACACAAGAAGTGATGCATTACAATAGTGTATGGAACACAGGAAGTGATGCATTATAATAGTGTATAGATCACAGGAAGTGATGCGTCACGAAAGCGTATAGAACACAGGAAATTAGGTGTCTAGTTTGGCATGCCATCAGGTTTGTAGTGGACAGCCCAGTTTTAACCTGTCTGGCTGCTATCTGTTACCAAATGGCCTCATATCTGTTATTTTGACCCTCAGTTCTCTTACCTTAGCCTGTGTTTGTACTTCTCTCCCACTGCGGCAGCTTTGACTCATTGGGACCCAGAAATAAGGCTGTGTTCATAAATATTTCCCACCCTGTCCCACTTGTTGTCTCTCAAACGGCGCTGAATGATGATGTCAGCGTGCACACATGTGATGATGTCACTTGATGACATCACCCCATGCATGATGACATCCTCCCTCTTCAGTTTTGGTGATCTCTGGCACTGACCGCAGTGATATTCAATTGTCCAGTTGGGGGAGGCGATGGCGGAGGCGATGGCCTAATGGTATTATCACTAAACTATTAACCAAGAAACTCAGCTACTGTTCTGGGGACCCGGGTTCGAATCCCGCCACGGCAGATGGTGGAATTTGAATTCAATAAAAAAAAATCTGGAATTAAGAATCTACTGATGACCATGAAACCATTGTCGATTGTCGGAAAAACCCATCTGGTTCATTAATGTCCTTTCGGGAAGGAAATCTGCCGTCCTTACCCGGTCTGGCCTACATGTGACCCCAGAGCCACAGCAATGTGGTTGACTCTCAACTGCCCTCCAAGGGCAACTAGGGATGTGCAATAAATCCTGGCCCAGCCAGCGATGCCCATGTCCTACGAATGAATAAAAAAATGTTATGGATGTGTGTGTGTTAATATTCTGCATGTGTTAATATTCTGTGCGGAGTCTGCCCCTCCCTTGCGTGTTTGCGTGGGTTTCCTCCGGGTGCTCTGGTTTCCTCCCACAGTCCGAAAGATGTGCTGGTTAGGGTGCATTGGCCGTGCTAAATTCTCCCTCAGTGTACCCGAACAGGCGCCGGAGTGTGGCGACTTGGGGATTTTCACAGTAACTTCATTGCAGTGTTAATGTACTTGTGACACTGATAAATAAACTTAAACTTAAAAACTGAATAGCCTGTGGGAGTAGCAGTAGAGGCAGAACTAAACTGAAAGCAAAAAGCTGCAAACATGAGGGATGTAAGCCTACTTGTGACACTAATAAATAAACTTTACTTTTTCTGGGTTTTTTTAAGTTCATTTATTAGTCACAAGCAGGCTTACATTCACATTCTAATGAAATTACTGTGAAAATCCCATAGTCGCCCACACTCTGGCGCCTGTTCGGGTACACAGAGGGAGAATTTAGCATGGCCAATCCACCTAACCAGCACATCCTTGGGCATTAAGGGGCAATTTAGCATGGCCAATGCACCCTAACATCTTTGGAATGTGGGAGGAAACCAGAGCACCCGGAGGAAACCCACGCAGACACGGGGAGAACGTGCAGACTCCGCACAGACAGTGGCCCAAGCCAGGAATCGAACCTGGGTCCCTGGTGCTGTGAAGCAGCAGTGCTAACCACTGTGCCACTGTGTTATTATGATTTTGTTGGAAATGAATGGACCTTGTATTTATTTGAACAGCATTCCAGTAGAACCTTGCTTGAATGGATATGTTACTCGTTTAGTTAAAGTTCCCGGTTGGTTAAATAAATATCTTGTTAATTGTCCACTTAAACGAGTGTCAGGTATTTCTGTTCATGAACCTCTAAACATTAAGGAAAAACAGTTAACACCGTCTCAAAAACTTTTAACAGATTACAAAGCGAGGGATTCCTCTTTGGGGGATTCGGAGTGGCTTCTCAGCCTCCATGTCGTGACAATCAACACTTCCTCATGCGCTAGGGGACGGATAGTCCAGAAGAAGCAGCAACCCACTAGAAGGTGATACTCATACATTGCCCTGAAGCAGAAGGTAAGTGAGTATGGGAACATCCCATGAATGACACATGTACATTCGATACAGTGGTAAATACTCTCGCAAAATGTTTTGGGCCAAAAAGAAAAAGTGACGATCAAATAATTTTAAAGTTTATTTATTAGTCATTAGTAAGGCTTACATTAACACTGCAATGAAGTTACTGTGAAAATCCCTTAGTTGCCACACTCCGGCGCCTGTTCGGGTACACTGAGGGAGAATTTAGCACGGCCAATGCGCCTAACCAGCACTTCTTTCAGACTGTGGGAGGAAACCGGAGCGCCCGGAGAAACCCATGCGGACACGGAGAGAACGTGCAGACTCCGCACAGACAGTGATCCAAACCGGGAATCGAACCCGGGTCCCTGGCGCTGTGAGGCAGCAGTGCTAACCCACTGCGCCAGCGCACCACCACGATGGAACTATCTTGTCCACAACCACTCTATCCAGGCCTTTCAGTAGGGCGGCACGGTGGCAGAGTGGTTAGAGCTGCTGCCACTCAGCGCCAGGGACCCGGGTTCGATTCCCGGCTTGGGTCACTGTCTGTGTGGAGTCTGCACGTTCTCTCCATGTCTGTGTGGGTTTCCTCCGGATGCTCCAGTTTCCTCCCACAGTACGAAAGACGTGCTGGTTAGGTACATTGGCCCGAACAGGCGCCAGAGTGTGGCGACTCGGGGATTTTGACAGTAACTTCATTGCAGTGTTAATGTAAGCCTCACTTGTGACACGAATAAATTTTAAAACAGCATTTGTAAGTTTCAATGAGATCCCCCCTCGTCCTTCTAAACTGCATCTGGGACAGACCCAGAGTCCTCAAACACTCCTCACACATCAGGGTCTTTCATTCCCAGGTTTACTTGAGACTGAGTAATTGGGAGACTCAGTGAAGAATCTGTTAAACTGAGTCCCGTAGCTCTCCAACTGATCCCATGGCCAATAAAACCATGGCAACAATTCCACGTCATACTTGTGACGAAATGCAATTGGCCCATTGGGAATTCTTGCTCATCATCTCCGTGGCAAATGACTGGAACTCGTTACAACACATTCCATCTCCACCACTTCACTCACTGACATTCCGGACTAGGGTTTTTCCAGAATGGGATATGCCAGACACTTGTCCCTCAGGATAATGGACTGGAGTTTGCTTCCAGTCAGCGCATGGAATTCGGGGCAAGCTATGGAATTCATCAACGTCTGACATTGTGACAGCGCCTACAATCGGCTGGTTCAACAGGGTCAAGGACAGTCTGGGAGACCATGCCCCAGAGGGGAAAGTGTCTGAATAATCCATTCATATCTTACTTTGCTAATATTGATCCACCCCACACTCACTGGACAATCATAAATGTAGTTTATGATTGTAATGTCAGTGTAATGTTAGTGACTGTGAAATTCCCCTAGTGGCCACACTCCGGCGCCTGTTCGGGTCAATGCATCTAACCCGCATGTCTTTCAGACTGTGGGAGGAAACCGGAGCACCCGGAGGAAACCCACGCAGACACGGGGAGAACATGCAGACTCCGCACAGACACTGACCCAAGCCAGGAATCGAACCCGGATCCCTGGCGCTGTGAGGCAGCAGTGCTAACCCGCTGTGCCACTCCCCTCGGTGCACTACACCCTGCCCAGCCCGAGGGGGAAGAGTGTGACTTGAAGTGGAATCGCTTCACAAAGGTGTGCAGGTTGTCAAAGAGGAGGACTCCATCGCTTGACCCGCGGAGGAGTCTCTCTTCCTGAGAGTGAGGTACGGCATCTCACACGTGGGAAGACACCAGGTCAGTTAAAGCAATGCGCAGACACGATTGTGGCCCTTTTAGTGTCACTCCCTGTGGATGTTGGTGTCATCACCGCGATCACATGGCCTTCGGTGCTGCTCGTTGTTTTGCTATCGCTATACCCGTCTGCGATAGCGTGGCTTCAGCTACTGAGCTGTGAAAACCTGTGCGATGCCAGACTCTGCAGTTAATGCAGATCTGGATGATTTGACCATCCGTAGCTCTTGATGATGTGGCTAGCAATAGTCAGTGCTTGCAAAACACTGTGGAGAGTGAGCTTAGAATCATTGAATCCCTACAGTGCAGAAGGAGGCCATTTGGCCTATCGAGGCTGCGCTGACAATAATCCCATCCAGGCCCTATCCCCATAACTCCACGTATTTATCCTGCTGATCACTAAGGGACAATTTAGCATGGCCAATGCACCTAACCTGCAATTCTTTGGACACTAAGGGACAATTTAGCATGGCCAATCCACCTAACCTGCAATTCTTTGGACACTAAGGAGAAATTTAGCCTGGCCAATGCACCTAACCTGCACATCTTTGGACACTAAGGGGCAAATTATCATGGCCAATCCGCCTAACCAGCATGCCTTTGGAGGAAACCAGAGCACCTGGAGGAAACCCACGCAGACACGGGGAGAACATGCAAACTCCGCACAGACAGTCACCCAAGCCAGGAATCGAACCTAGGTCCCGGGTGCTGTGAGGCAGCAGCGCTAACCACTGTGCCACCATGGTGGAACTATCCTGTCCACATCCACTCTATCCAGGCCTTTCAGTAGGGCGGCACGGTGGCAGAGTGGTTGGCACTGCTGCCGCACTGCGCCAGGGACGTGGGTTCAATTCCTGGCTTGGGTCACTCCCTGTGCGGAGTCTGCACGTTCTCCCCGTGTCTGCATGGGTTTCCTCCGGGTGCTCCAGTTTCCTCCCACAGTCCGAAAGGTGTGCAGGTTAGGTGCATTGGCCGTGCTAAATTCTCCCTCAGTGTACCCGAACAGGCGCCGGAGTGTGGCGACTAGGGGATTTTCACAGTAACTTCATTGCAGTGTTAATGTAAGCCGACTTGTGACATGAATAAACTTTAAAACAGCAATTGTAAGTTTCAATGAGATCCCCCTCGTCCTTCTAAACTGCATCTGGGACAGACCCAGAGTCCTCAAACACTCCTCACACATCAGGTCTTTCATTCCCAGGTTTATTTGAGACTGAGTAATTGGGAGACTCAGTGAAGAATCTGTTAAACTGAGTCCCGTAGCTCTCCAACTGATCCCATGGCCAATAAAACCATGGCAACAATTCCACGTCATACTTGTGACGAAATGCAATTGGCCCATTGGGAATTCTTGCTCATCATCTCCGTGGCAAATGGCTGGAACTCGTTACAACACATTCCATCTCCACCACTTCACTCACTGACATTCCGGACTAGAGTTTTTCCAGAATGGGATATGCCAGACACTTGTCCCTATGGATAATGGACTGGAGTTTGCTTCCAGTCAGCGCATGGAATTCGGGGCAAGCTATGGAATTCATCAACGTCTGACATTGTGACAGCGCCTACAATCGGCTGGTTCAACAGGGTCAAGGACAGTCTGGGAGACCATGCCCCAGAGGGGAAAGTGTCTGAATAATCCATTCACATCTTACTTTGCTAATATTGATCCACCCCACACTCACTGGACAATCATAATTGTAGTTTATGATTGTAATGTCAGTGTAATGTTCATGTTTGTGACTGTAATGTCAGTGTAATGTTAATGTTTGTGACTGTAATGTTAGTTTATGCTGTAATATTAATGTTCATGACTGTAATATTAGTGTAATGTTAGTTTATGATTGTAATGTTAGTGTAATGTTCATGTTTATGACTGTAATGTTAGTGTAACAATTATGACTGTAATGTCAGTGTAATGTTGATAATGACTGTAATGTCAGTGTAATGTTAGTTTATGACTGTAATGTCAGTGTAATGTTGGTTTATGACTATAATGTCAGTGTAATATTAGTAAATGAATGGCGCGGGGGGGTGGAGGGCTTGGGTGGCGTGCTCTTTCTGAGAGACAGTGCAGACACGATGGGCCCAATGGCCTCTTTCTACACCGTAGTGATTCTATGGTTCTACGTTTGGTCCAGTTCTCAGATGAAAGGATAACACATCACGATATTATGTTAGAAAAGAGCATTTACTGTTTCAATGACTAAAGCGGGGATACTATTAATTAAACATTTCCTTTTCAGAGGCAACTTACACTTTAAACTATCAAACAGTTTACCGTATTTTTGTGACAACCATAAACCCCAATTCTGTCATGTTAGTCGGTCTCTTAACTGGACATCTGCTCTCCTGGAATCAATCCAAAGTATTTCACAGTTCCCAAGGATTTACTTCTACCTTTTACCTTTCCCAGTCGTATCTTCCACAGTCAGACTTCTCTGGGGAAGTCTCCCTCCGGCTTCAGCTAGGCAAATCTTCCAGCCTTTGTTGTAACTCCTCACGAGCCTGCTAGACAAGCTGGGCGCGAGCTCCCACCCACATTCTGTGTGGTGAATACAGTAAGAAGTCTCAAAACACCAGGTTAAAGTCCAACAGGTTTATTTGGAATCATGAGCTTTCGGAGCGTTGCTCTTTCGTCAGGTAAGGAATCCACTCACCTGAGGAAGGAGCAGCGCTCCAAAAGCTCTTGATTCCAAATAAACCTGTTGGACTTTAGCCTGGTGTTGTGAGACTTCTTACTGTGCCCACCTCAGTCCAACGCCAGCATCTCCACCTCATGTGCGGTGAATGGCAGAGCCAGCATTTTCTCTGCCTAAGGTGCTAAGGCCTGACTAACTTTGGGATCGCCATGTGAGTTGAAGATCCCCCAAGACTAAACTGCAACTTCCACTCTGTCTGTAATATTTCTGGATTTCTAGGGAGGCCTGTAACCTGATCTCAAAATGGCTTCCTCTACCCTTCTCTTGAGGGCAATAAAATCATTTGTAACAAAGTGGAAATGTGAATAAACTATCTCTGATCGCCAATGCTTTTTATCTCGGATACAAAGGGACAGAATCCAATGTAAGTGTTTAGAACTCGATAATGATAATACTTTTCTGGGTTTAGGAGACTTGTGGACTGTCATTGCGGGCTCAGACAAAGTTGTCATTTTCCCTGAGTATCTGGCATTTCCCTTTCAAAAGCACAATTTGAATCTTATCTGATCTTTAACAAATCAACGCCCCCCCCCCCATCCCCCCCCCCCACCACCCCCTCACATAAAGGGTATTAATTCATTGATTTATTAGTGTCACAAGTAGGCTTACATTGACACTGCAATGAAGTTACAGTGAAAATCCCCTACTCCAGCGCCTGTTCGGGTACACTGAGGGAGAATTTAGCATGGCCAATGCACCTAATCAGCACATCTTTCGGACTGTGGGAGGAAACCGGAGCACCCGGAGGAAACCCACGCAGACACGGGGAGAATGTGCAGATTCCGCCCAGGCAGTGACGCAAGCCGGGAATCGAACCCAGGTCCCTGGCGCTGTGAGGCAGCAGTGCTAACCACTGTGCCACCGAGCATCAAAGGGTGAGATTCTCCACCCCAATCTCCTCCCATCCCACCATGCCCCCCATTCCTCCATCATTGGCTGATAGCGGGATCTTACTGTCCTGCCATTGACTACGGGATTTTCGTGCCCTGCATCCTCTGCTGTTGGGGAGCATGCTGTGGGGGGGAGGGGGGTGCGCTGGGGTGCGGGGTTGCATCTGCATGACTGGAAGGGCCATAGAATAAGCAGATAAACTGAGATGTCCCAGGGAAACTGGAAATTTCATGACCCTGCCACCAATGGGGCTGCACGGTGGCACAGTGGTTAGCACTGCTGCCTCACAGTGCCAGGGACCCGGGTTCAATTCCCGGCTTGGGTCACTGTCTGTGTGGAGTTTGCACGTTCTCCCCGTGTCTGCGTGGGTTTCCTCCGGGTGCTCCAGTTTCCTCCCACAGTCTGAAAGATGTGCTGGTTAGGGTGCATTGACCCGAACAGGCGCCAGACTGTGGCAACTAGGGGAATTTCACAGTAACTTCATTGCAGTGTTAATGTAAGCCTTACTTGTGACTAATAAATAAACTTTGAACGTTGACTTTGAATCTCAGGATTAAATTGTCAGGAATTTAAATATTAATCATTCGACTTGGTTCACATGCAAACATCAGGACTTTGCAGAGTTGAAGGATGCAGTTTATGATGCAGGAAGAAGCCATTCAGCCCATTGTCTCTGTGCTAGCTCACTTGAGCATCCCGAACTGTAGTTCCAGTTCCTGCACCAGCCCTGTGCGCCTACAGGACGGTAATCTTTGCAATCGATGTGATCTTGAGCTTCCAACTTGAGGAAGGAAAGGATCATATTGGAATTCCAAACGCAGTCCCGTGCGTATTCGAACTCAGCCTTGGCGCGTTGTGCATGATCGGAGAGGGTAAAGTTGAGGATCCTGCCACAACTTTGTGGTCAACCTTTGGTGAGGCAGTTTTCATTATCGAATAGTTATGGCTTACTGTCCTTTGTAGATGAGGGACCTAGATATAAAAAAAGTCATTAATCATTCACAGAATGATTCAAAAGAATCATCAACTGAGTTTGGTGTTTTTGTTGTGGGTATTAAGGTAACAGAAAACCAATGTGGGCAGATGGGTCGGCACGGTGGCATAATGGTTAGCACTGTTGCCTCACAGCGCCAGGGACCTGGGTTCGATTCCCGGCTTGGGTCACTGTCTGTGTGGAGTCTGCACGTTCTCCCCATGTCTGCGTGGGTTTCCTCCGGGTGCACCGGTTTCCTCCCACAATCTGAAAGATGTGCTGGTTAGGTGCATTGGCCATGCTAAATTTTCCCTCAGTGTACCCAAACAGGCGCAGGAATGTGGCAACTAGTAACAGTAACTTCATTGCAAGCCTACTTGTGACACTGATGAATTTTTAAAAATCAAAGTTTCAATGTTTATTTATTATTGTCATAAGTCAGTTTACATTAACACCGCAATGAAGTTACTGTGAAAATCCCCTAGTCGCCACACTCCGGCGCCTGTCCGGGTACACTGAGGGAGAATTTAGGACGGCCAATGCACCTAACCAGCACGTCTTTGGACACTAAGGGGCAATTTAGCATGGCCAATCCACCTAACCTGCACATCTTTGAAGTGTGGGAGGAAACCGGACCACCCAGAGGAAACCCATATAGACACGGGGAGAAGGTGCAAACTCCACACAGACAGTGACCCAAGCCGGGAATCGTACCCAGGTCCCTGGCGCTGTGAGGCAGCAGTGCTAACCACTATTGCCACTAGTGCCTATTCCAAAAATGGAGTTGTAAAGATACATAAAATGTGGGCCAGGCTGATGGAACAGACTTGAGGGGCTGAATGGCCTCCTCTGCTTCCCGTGGGTGAACCGCAGGCTGTTCCATGGCAGCAGGGTGTCTCACCAGCATTGAGAGATGGAGGCAACCCCATCTGTGGCCAGTGGCAAGGGGAAAGTATCTCTGCTGGCTCGTAACATGCCAGCCATACCAACACTTTAGTAAGGCCACATTTGGAACATTGCATACTGTTCTGGTCGCCACACTACCAAAAGGATGTGGAGGCTTTGGAGAGACACAGGAAAGGTTTACCAGGATGT
Source organism: Mustelus asterias (assembly GCF_964213995.1). Taxonomy (NCBI): domain Eukaryota; kingdom Metazoa; phylum Chordata; class Chondrichthyes; order Carcharhiniformes; family Triakidae; genus Mustelus; species Mustelus asterias. The sequence continues at coordinate 9,912,769 of NC_135821.1, forward strand.
TGCCTGGTTTGGAGGGTATTAGCCACGAGGAAAGATTGGGACAAACTTGATTTGTTTTCACTTGAACGTCGGAGGCTGAGGGGCGACCTGATAGAAGTTCACAAAATTGATGGGCCGAAGGGCCTGTTCCTGTGCTGTACTGTTCTTTGTTCTTTGATTACACCCGCACTCGGACGAGGGATATTCCTGGAGACTTTGTCACATGGCCTCTGTGACTTGCCCCTCCCCCTGCCACATCGCGCCATTGGCCCATCCTCCAGGTGTGACTGCCTTCCCAGGACCAATCAGAAAAGGGGGTAAACCCTTGGCGATCCAATTGGATTAATCTTTATTGTTCCACATAGCCAATTTTATTTTAGCTAAAAACTGCATGCAAATAAAAATTGCACAAAACTCCCTTTTTCTGTCTTTCTTTCGGATATTTGCTCATAGCAGTGAGAGGGTGATGGAACTTTCATTCCTGGACACAGGGTGACACTCACAGCAGACATAAACGGTAGCACAGTGCTTAGCACTGCTGCTTCACAGCTCCAGGGACCTGGGTTCGATTCCCGTCTTGGGTCACTGTCTGTGTGGAGTTTGCACATTCTCCCCGTGTCTGCGTGGGTTTCCTCCGGGTGCTCCGGTTTCCTCCCACAGTCCAAATATGTGCGGGTTAGGTTGATTGGCCATGCTAAAAATTGCCCTTAGTGTCCTGAGATGCATAGGTTAGAGGGATTAGTGGGTAAATATGTAGGGATATGGGGGTAGGGCCTGGGTGGGATTGTGGTCGGTGCAGACTCGATGGGCCGAATGGCCTCTTTCTGTACTGTAGGGTTTCTATTCTATTCTATTCTAAACCACAAAATCCTGTCAGTCCCATTTGCACAGTGGGTGTTTCTTACGATATTTACGGTACCTGTAAATGTGGGCGGAGCTCTGCTGTTCTTGATGAGGTCACTTTGCAGTAAGGAGTCCGCCAACCACTTTAAGGCTTCAGTGCAATAATCCACCTACAACAATAACCCGCATTGATATAGCACCTTCAACACAGTAAGACATTGCAAGACGATTATCAAACAAAGTGCGACACTGAGCCGGGTGGGGGGATATTGGCCGGAATTCTCCGGTCTCACACGCCCCAGCTCTCCAGCCTACCATTGCCAGCGAGAATGGAGAATTTGGCACTCAGCCAAAACTCCATCCACTGCAGCGGGACTGGAGAATCCCAGCCGAGGGCAGGGTTTGAGGAAATGGTCGAGAGCTTCAGGTTTCTAGGTGTCCAGATCACCAACAACGAGACAGAGTCCAGGAATGAGATAGAGAATCTGGTGAACTGGCGCGGCAACAATAATCTCTCCCTCAATGTCGACAAAACAAAGGAGATTGTCATCGACTTCAGGAAGCGTAAAGGAGAACATGCCCCTGTCTACATCAACGGGGATGAAGTAGAAAGGGTCGAGAGCTTCAAGTTTTTAGGTGTCCAGATCACTAACAACCTGTCCTGGTCCCCCCAGGCCGACACTATAGTTAAGAAAGCCCACCAACGCCTCTACTTTCTCAGAAGACTAAGGAAATTTGGCATGTCAGCTACGACTCTCACCAACCTTTACAGATGCACCATAGAAAGCATTCTTTCCGGATGTATCACAGCTTGGTATGGCTCCTGCTCTGACCAAGACCACAAGAAACTACAAAGGATTGTTTGAACGAAGCCCAGTCCATCACACAAACCAGCCTCCCATCCATTGACTCCGTCTGACTTCCCACTGCAGAAAAGCAGCCAACATAACTCCACGCACCCCGGATATACTCCCTTCCACCTTCTTCCATTGGGAAAAAGATACAAAAGTCTGAAGTCATGTACCAACCAACTCAAGAACAGCTTCTTCCCTGCTGCCATCAGGCTTTTGAATGAACCTACCTCGCATTAAGTTGATCTTTCTCTACACCCTAGATATGACTGTAACACTACATTCTGCACCCTCTCCTTTCCTTCTCCCCCGTGTACTCTATGAATGGTGTATTTTGTCTGTGTAGCACGTAAGAAACAATACTTTATACTGTATTTGATTTGATTTATCATTGTCACATGTATTAGCATACAGTGAAAAGTATTGTTTCTTGCGCGCTATACAGACAGAGCATACCGTTCATAGAGAAGGAAATGAAAGAGTGTAGAATGTAGTGTTACTGTCATAGCTAGGGTGTAGAGAAAGATCAACTTAATGCAAGGTAGGTCCATTCAAAAGTCTGACAGCAGCAGGGAAGAAGCTGTTCTTGAGTTGGTTTGTACGTGACCTCAGACTTTTGTATCTTTTTCCCGGCGGAAGAAGGTGGAAAAGAGAATGTCCGGGGTGTGTGGGGTCCTTGATTATGCCGGCTGCTTTGCCGAGGCAGCGGGAAGTGTAGACAGAGTCAATGGATGGGAGGCTGGTTTGCCTGATGGACTGGGCTACATTCACGACCTTTTGTAGTTTTTTTTTGTATCCCAATAGATAAATAATAAATCAAAGCAATGTATTCGCTGCTTCCAATGCGGTCTCCACTACACTGGAGAGACTAAATGGAGACTGGGTGACCGTTTAGTGGAACAGCTTCACTCAGTCTACAAACATGACCCCAACTTTCCTGTTATTTTAACTCAGCATCTCAGCAACTCAGTCCAAAGATGTGCGGGTTAGGTTGATTGGCCAGGTTAAAAAAAATTGCCCCTTAGAGTCCTGGGATGCGTAGGTTAGTGGGATTAGTGGGTAAAATATGTGGGGGTAGGGCCTGGGTGGGATTGTGGTCGGTGCAGACTCAATGGGCCGAATGGCCTCCTTCTGCACTGTAGGGTTTCTATGATTTCTATGATTTCTATGATCTACCATGTCCACATGTCTGTCAAAGAACAAAGAACAAAGAACAATACAGCACAGGAACAGGCCCTTCGGCCCTCCAAGCCCGTGCCGCTCCCTGGTCCAAACTAGACCATTCTTTTGTATCCCTCCATTCCCACTCCATTCATATGGCTGTCTAGATAAGTCTTAAACGTTCCCAGTGTGTCCGCCTCCACCACCTTGCCTGGCAGCGCATTCCAGGCCCCCACCACCCTCTGTGTAAAATATGTCCTTCTGATATCTGTGTTAAACCTCCCCCCCTTCACCTTGAACCTATGACCCCTCGTGAACGTCACCACAGACCAGGGGAAAAGCTTCCCACCGTTCACCCTATCTATGCCTTTCATAATTTTATACACCTCTATTAAGTCTCCCCTCATCCTCCGTCTTTCCAGGGAGAACAACCCCAGTTTACCCAATCCCTCCTCATAACTAAGCCCCTCCATACCAGGCAACATCCTGGTAAACCTCTTCTGCACTCTCTCCAAAGCCTCCACGTCCTTCTGGTAGTGTGGCGACCAGAACTGGACGCAGTATTCCAAATGCGGCCGAACCAATGTTCTATACATCTGCAACATCAGACCCCAACTTTTATACTCTATGCCCCGTCCTATAAAGGCAAGCATGCCATATGCCTTATTCACTACCTTCTCCACCTGTGACGTCACCTTCAAGGATCTGTGGGCTTGCACACCCAGGTCCCTCTGCGTATCTACACCCTTTATGGTTCTGCCATTTATCGTATAGCTCCCCCCTACATTATTTCTACCAAAATGCATCACTTCGCATTTATCAGGATTGAACTCCATCTGCCATTTCTTTGCCCAAATTTCCAGCCTATCTATATCCTTCTGTAGCCTCTGACAATGCTCCTCACTATCTGCAAGTCCTGCCAATTTTGTGTCGTCTGCAAACTTACTGATCACCCCAGTTACACCTTCTTCCAGATCGTTGTCCTTGGCATGTTGCAATGTTCCAGTGAAGCCCAAGACAAACTCACTATCTGAATGGCCATAAATGAGGAGAGGGGAATGTGCAACGAGACCTGGGTGTCCTCGTACCCAAGTCACTGAAGGTCAGCATGCAGGTGCAGCAGGCGGTAAAAATGGCAAATGTTATGTTGGACTTCATAGTTAAAAACTTATTTATTAGTGTCACAAGTGGGGTTACATTAACACTGCAATGAAGTTACTGTGAAAATCCCCTCGTTGACACACTCTGGCGCCTGTTCGGGTTACACTGAGGGAGAATTTAGCACGGTCACTGCACCCTAACCAGCACGTCTTTCGGGCTGTGGGAGGAAACCGAAGGAAACCCACGCAGACGCGGGGAGAACGTGCAGACTCCCACATAGACAGTGACCCAAGCCGGGAATCGAACCCGGGTCTGTGGCACTGGGAGGCAGCAGTGCTAACCACGGTGCCACCCACATAACAGGGAGATTTGGCACTTGATTAGTGGGGGCACTTGAAGAGATTGCAGCAAAGATGTAGCAACACCTAAGGGTAGTGATAGATGGCTCAGAGGGGGAGAGGGGAGGGAGGGAGGGATAATGAAGGTTTGGGATATATTAAAAAGGGTTAAGAGAGAGGAGAATGGTCGTGGTCTAAAGTTGTTGAACTCAGTGTTGAATCCTGAGGTCTGTAATGTGCCTAATTGGAAGATGATGTCCTGTGAGAAACATAGAAAATAGGAACAGGAGAAGGCCATTCGGCCCTTCTATCCTGCTCCGCCATTCATTATGATCATGGCCGATCATCCAACTCAATAGCCTGATCTTGCCTTCTTTCCATATCCTTTCATCCCCTTCGCCTCAAGTGCTATATCTAACTGCTTCATGGGTGGCACAGTGGTTAGCACTGCTGCCTCACAATGCCAGCGATGTGGGGTTTGATTCCCGGATCAGCTCACTGCCTGTGCGGAGTCTGCACATTCTCATGGTTCAATTGTTAGGTTTAAGTCTGAGATAAATGCATTTTTATTGAGCGGGGCTATCAAGGGATGTGGGCCTAGGGCAGGTACATGGAGTTAGGCCACAGATCAGCCATGATCGCCGTGTCTGCGTGGGTTTCCTCCGGGCGCCCCGGTTTCCTCCCACAGTCCGAAAGACGCGCTGGTTAGGGTGCATTGGCCATGCTAAATTCTCCCTCAGTGTAACCCAAACAGGCGCCGGAGTGTGGCAACTGGGGGATTTTCACAGTAACTTCATTGCAGTGTTAATGTAGGCCTTACTTGTGACACCAATAAATGAACTTCCAACTTAGTTTAATCGGGATCTGGCTACACTTCTCCAGACGTAACGACTCTTGTAACCAAATGATATTCAGGGCTGATGGTGCGTGTTTGCAATTCAGTAACTGGAGGGACCAGGCAGCCCTTTCTCTGTGTCTTGTGAAAGGAGGGATTTCAGATGAGAATACGCGCTCCCGCGTTACCGCCAGAGTTTGCGTGTTGGATCTTACCTGTTTTTCGAGTACTCTCAGTCGCCTGTCGTGCTCCCTGATGTCAGTTATGTAAGTCAAAACACTGTCAACCCTAAAAAAAAACAAATTAAATTGTCAGGTAACAAGAATGGAAACTTGGCATTAGATACCTCCCTCATTTCTCAGTGGAGCTGTCGCTGTGAGGCCTTTGCGTTCAGGGTCTCCCTCACTTCCAGCTCTGGAAATTCTGTCTTCCCCAGCTTTCTGGAATTCTGTCTCCCCCAGCCTCCCAGTTCTGGGAATGCTGTCTCCCCCAGCCTTCCAGTTCTGGGAATGCTGTCTCCCCCAGCCTTCTGGAATTCTGTCTTCCCTCGCCTTCCAGTTCTGGGAATTCTGTCTCCCCCAGCCTTCCAGCTCTGGGAATTCTGTCTCCTCAACCCTTCAAGCATTGGGAATTCCCTCCCCCCCAGCCTTCCAAGTCTGGGAGTTCTGTTTACCCCAGCAAGCTCCACCTTCCATCCCGTTGAGTTGGTGGTTTGTTTCTGTTGACCGCATTACCTGAGTGAATCTGACTCGGAATCAATTGAATTGTTGAACGCTTTTGAGGTGAGGAACCAAGCAAGTGAGCGGGAAGCTGAGAAGCTCTTCCAGTTACTTGCATCTATTCATGACGGAATAATTGTTAACATTCAAGGCTGAGTTTTCAGATTATCAGGAGTTCCAGGATTCTGACCCAGCGACAGTGAAGGAACGGCCGATATATTTCCAAGTCAGGATGCTGAGAGACTTGGAAGGGAACCTCCAGGTGGTGGTGTTCCCATGTATCTGCTGCCCTTGTCCTTCTAGATGTTAGTGTTGTGGGTTTGGAAGGTGCTGCCTAAGGTCTTGCTTATAGTCATGTGTTTAAATAAAGAACTCACATTATTGCTTTACCAATCCTTGTTAGAAACTTAGGAGCAGGAGTAGGCCATTCAGCCCTACGGGATCCTCCACCATTCAACAAGATCATGGCTGATCTGGAGCCTAACTTCATGTACCTGCCTTAGGCCCATATCCCTTGATAGCCCTGCTCAATAAAAATGCTTTGACAAAGGGTCATCTGGACGCGAAACGTCAGCTCTTTTCTCTCCTTACAGATGCTGCCAGACCTGCTGACATTTTCCATGGTTTTCTCTTTTGGTTTCAATAAAAATGTCTATCTCAGAATTCAGCCTAACTTTTGAACCAGCATTCACCGCCATTTGAGGGAGAGGATTCCAAACTTCCACCACCCTCTACGTGTAGAAGTGTTTTCTAACATCTCTCCTAAATGACTTGGCCCTAATTTTTAGATTATGGCCGCTGTTTCTGAGTCTTCGACTAGTGCAAAGAGTTTATCCTTCTCCATCCTGTCCTTCTCTGGAAATACTCCGATCAGATTCCTCCCCCCTCTCAACCTTCTGAATTTGAGAGAAAATAAAGGCCTAGTTTGTCTAATTTCTCCTCGGAGCTTAACCCCTAACGTCCAGGTATCATTCTTGTTGATGATTGATTGTCAAGATCTTGGAGGACTTTAGCACAAGTATCTTTTGAGTCAGAGATTATGTTACTTTAAAAAATGTACTGGATGACTAATTTTCAAAAAGAATATAAATCTAATAACAAGATGGAGCAGATGAAAGTGGGTTGCATTAGAAAGCTCCAGTTGGAATATGCTTAATCAGCTCGATGGTCTCCAAGTGTCATAAATCCTGTTGTTCTATTCCTGGTTTTTTGACGATAATCAAATGACGGACTGAATTGGAATATTGCAGAAAAGACAGGTGTTGTCAAAGGTTTTCCCCTTGCACTCATCAGGACATCTTTCCCCCTCTCACCTTGAGCCTGTGACCTCTTGTAGTTGACCTTTCCACCCTGGGAAAAAGCCTCTGACTATCCACCCTGTCCGCGCCTCCCATAATTTTGTATTTAGACTCATCAAGAATGCCAAATTTCAAATAATCACAACAATTTATAGAGTCTTTGGGCAGAGTTTTACCGGCACGTTGGCCCGAGGTTTGTAGGATCCTGCCCGAGGCCGACGGAGAGTGCCGTTCTCCAAGCCTTGCCTGTCCCTGGAATGGGGGCAGGCATGCCGGTAAAATTCCAGTAAGAAGTCTCACAACACCAGGTTAAAGTCCAACAGGTTTATTTGGTAGCAAATACCATGGTCACCCTATTATAGAAAGGATATTATTAAACTAGAAAGAGTGCAGAAAAGATTTACTAGGATGCTACCGGGACTTGATGGATTGAGTTATAAGGAGAGGCTGGATAGACTGGGACTTTTTTCTCTGGAGCGTAGGTGGCTGAGGGATGATCTTATAGAGGTCTAATTTAAAAAATTTTTTAAACTGTCTAAACTATCATGGTATTTGCTACCAAATAAACCTGTTGGACTTTAACCTGGTGTTGTGAGACTTCTTACTGTGCTTACCCCAGTCCAACGCCGGCATCTCCACACCATGACTACCATCGACGGTAAAATTCCAGCCATAGAATCATAGAGGTTTACAGAATGGAAACAGGCCCTTCGGCCCAATTTGTCCATGCCACCCCTTTTTGTAACCACTAAGCTAGTCCCAATTGCCCGTATTTGGCCCATATCCCTCTATACCCATCTTACCCATGTAACTGTCTAAACGCTTTATAAAAGACAAAATTGTACCCACCTCTACTACTACCTCTGGCAGCTTGTTCCAGACACTCACCACCCTCTGTGTGAAATTATTGCCCCTCTGGACCCTTTTGTATCTCTTTCCTCTCACCTTAAACCTAAGTCCTCTAGTTTTAGACTCCCCTACCTTTGGGAAAAGATATTGACTATCTAGCTGATTTGTGCCCCTCATTATTTTATAGACCTCTATAAGATCATCCCTCAGCCTCCTACGCTCCAGAGAAAAAAGTCCCAGTCTATCCAGCCTCTCCTTATAACTCAATCCATCAAGTCCCGGTAGCATCCTAGTAAATCTTTTCTGCACTCTTTCTAGTTTAATAATATCCTTTCTATAATAGGGTGACCAGAACTGCACACAGTATTCCAAGTGTGGCCTTACCAATGTCTTGTACAAATTCAACAAGACGTCCCAACTCCTGTATTCAATGTTCTGAAGAAATGCCACATGTGATCATTTGAAATGTGGTATTCCTTTGTTTAGAACAAAGAACAGTACAGCACAGGAACAGGCCCTTCGGCCCATCAAGGCTGTGCCCATATGCGGTTTCTAGCTCTCTGTTCGCCTCCCATTTATGTGTCTATCAAGAAATGCCTTGAACATTACTAATGTTCCCGCTTCCACCACCTCCATTGACAGTACATTCCAGGCACCCACCACCCTCTGTGTGAAAAACTTCCCCCGCACATCTCCCTTAAACATCCCCCTTTCACATTGGACCTGTGCCCCCTTGTAATTGACACTTCCACCCTGGGAAAAAGCCTCTGACTATCCACCCTGTCTATGCCTCTCATCATTTTGTAGACCTCTATCAGGTCTCCCCTCAGCCTCTGTCTTTCCAGTGAAAACAATCCCAGTTTATTCAACCTCTTCCTATAGTCAACACCCTCGAGACCAGGCAACATCCCGGTGAACCTTCTTTGCCCTCTCTCCAAAGCTTCCACATCCTTCTGGTAAAGTTTTATACAACTGTAACATTACTTAAAACCACAGAACGATAGAATCCCGACTGTGCAGAAAAGGCCATTCAACCCATCGGGTCTGCAGCGACTCTCTGACAAGTACCTTTGCCAGGCCCTCTCACCCGTCCTATCTCTGTACTCCCACACATTTACCATGGCTAATCCCATCTAACCTGCACACCTTTGGACATTAAGGGCAATTTAGCATGGCCAATCCACCTAACCTGCACATCTTGGGAGTGTGGAAGGAAACCGGAACACCCGGAGGAAACCCACGCAGACACGAGGAGGATGTGCAAACTCCTCACTGTGACCCGAGGCCAGAATTGAACTCGGGTCCCTGGCACTGTGAGGCAGCAGTGCTAACCACTGTGCCACCCTCTTGCCAACTTTTACACTCGGTGCTCCGGCCAATGAAGGCAAGCATGCTGCGTGCCTTCTTGCCTACCTTATCCACTTGTGTTGCCTCTTTCAGGGATCTATGGGCCTGTACGCCCAGATCCCTCTGTGTGTCATAGACCCATAGAATCCTACAGTACAGGAGGCCATTTGGCCCATCGAGCACAATCCCACCCAAGCCCTATCCCCATAACTCCAGATATTTACCCTAGCTAGTCCCCCTGACACTAAGGGGCAACTTAACTTGGCCAATCCACCTAACCTACACATCTTTGGAGTGTGGGAGGAAACCAGTGCAGCTGGAGGAAACCCACACAGACACGGGAAGAAGGTGCAGACTCCGCACAGACAGTGACCTGAGCTGGGAATTGAACCCGGGTCCCTGGCGCTGTAAGGCAGCAGTGCTAACCACTGGGCCACCGTGCGGTCCAATATCAATGCTCCCAAGGGTTCTGCCATTTCTCTTGATGAGTGCAAAATGAAAGTCTTCAACAACATGGTTCTGTTTTCAGGGACAACCACTGACTTGACTCTTTCTAGTCTATTTGCTCCGATTTCCTCTTGATGTGCTGGAGCTTCCCTGTAATGAGAAGGTCGGGTATCTAACTGCACCCTCACTTCAGTGCTGTTCTCTTCAGTTGCTCCATGTTGCTCTCTCGTTTGATTCGGTTCCGAGATACCAGGTAGTTCTCTTTCTGCACCGCCTCCCAAGTCATCAGCCTATTGGCAACGGCCTCCGACAGGTCTATCCCTGGAATGAAAATGTAACACTAATAAATAAATTTAAACTTAGTGACATGCTATATTGCCCCATAGTGTCCACTGATGTGCAGGTTAGGTGGATTGGCCATGTTAAATTGCCCCTTAGTGTCCAAAGATGTGCAGGTTAGGTGGATTGGCCATGCTAAATTGTCCCTTAGTGTCCAAACATGCGCAGGTTAAGTGGACCTGCTATGCTAAATTGCCCTTAAGTGTCTAAAGAAGTGTAAGTTAGGTGGATTGGCCATGCTAAATTGCCCCATAGAGTCCAAAGATGTGCAGGTTAGGTAGATTGGCCATACTAAATTGCCCCTTAGTGTGCAAAGATGTGCAGGTTAAGTGAATTGGCCATGCTATATTGTCCCTTAGTGTCCAAAGATGTGCAGGTTAGGTGGATTGGCCATGCTAAATTGCTCCTTAGTGTCCAAAGATGTGCAAGTTACATGGATTGGCCATGCTAAATTGTTCCTTAGTGTCCAAAGATGTGCAGGTTAGGTGGATTGGCCATGCTAAATTGCTCCTTAGTGTCTAAAGATGTGCAAGTTAGATGGATTGGCCATGTAAGTTGTTCCCTTAGTGTCCAAAGATGTGCAGGTTAGGTGGATTGGCCATGCTAAATTGCTCCTTAGTGTCCAAAGATGTGCAAGTTACATGGATTGGCCATGCTAAATTGTTCCTTAGTGTCCAAAGATGTGCAGGTTAGGTGGATTGGCCATGCTAAATTGCTCCTTAGTGTCTAAAGATGTGCAAGTTAGATGGATTGGCCATGTAAGTTGTCCCCTTAGTGTCCAAAGATGTGCAGGTTAGGTGGATTAGCCATGCTAAATTGACCCTCAGTGTCAAGCTGATGGATTCACCCCGAACTGTTCCAAACCCATCACACCATACAGGGCATGTGGACATCACTGGCTAGGTCAACATTTATTGTCCATCCCTGAAGGCATTTAAGAGTCAACCACATTGCTGTGGGTCTGGAGTCACATGTAGGCCAGACCGGGTAAGGACGGCAGATTTCCTTCCCTAAAGGACATTAGTAAACCAGATGGGTTTTTAAGTTTAAGTTTATTTATTAGTGTCACAAGTTAGCTTACACTGCAATGAAGTGACTGTGAAAATTCCCATGTCGCCACACTCTGGCGCCTGTTCGGATACACTGAGGGAGAATTTAGCATGGCCAATGCATCTAACCAGTAAATGGAAGCCCACGCAGACATGGGGAGAACGTGCAGACCCCGCACAGTGACCCAAGCCAGGGATTGAACCCGGGTCCCTGGCGCTGTGAGGCAGCAGTGCTAACCACTGTGTCACCGTGCCGCATTGTCGATTTACGACAATTGACAGTGGTTTCATGGTCATCATTAGACTTCTAATTGCAGGGGAGACGATGGCCCAGTGCCATTATCATTAGACTATTAATCCAGAAACTCAGCTAATGGAGACCCCAGTTCGAATCCCGCCATGGCAAGTGGTGGAATTTGAATTCAAGAAAAAATATTTGGAATTAACAATCTACTGGTGACCACGAAACCATTGTCGATTGTCGGAAAAACCCATCTGGTTTACTAATGTCCTTTAGGGAAGGAAATCTGCTGTCCTTACCCGGTCTGGCCTACATGTGACTCCAGAGCCACAGCAATGTGGTTGACTCTCAACTGCCCTCAGAAATGGCCGAGTGAGACACTTAGTTTCAAGGGCCACTGGGGATGGGCAATAAATGCTGGCCTTACCTTGCCAGCGACAAGCATGTCCCATGAATGAATGAAACAATTCCAGATATTTTTATTGAATTCAAATTCCACCATTTGCCATGGCGGGATTCGAACCCACATCCCCAGGGCATTCCCCTGGGTCGTTGGATTACCAGTCCAGTGATAATCCCTCTGTGCCACCACCTTCCCCATTGGGACACATTGGGATTTGTGGCTCCACAATGCTACCCTTCCTAAATCGGGTTCTCGCCGCACTGAAACGGTCTACCCTATATGTCTTACTGAAGAGTCTGCCCTTCACAGTCGGAATTTTCCGGATGTTTCTCTTGATGAAGATGTGAATGTGGCTCAAGATGATGAAGGGAGGGGCGAGTGCAGGTCGCTGGTGATATTCCACGATCAAATTGTAACGCTGAAACTTCCAGTAGATATCGCTGTTCTCCTGAACCTTGTTAAAGGTGTAACTGCGGAAGACAAGAGGGAAGAATGATCGCAAGAATGATCCCTGGAATGAAGAGCTTGTCGTATGAGGAACGGTTGAGGACTCTGGGTCTGTACTCGTTGGAGTTTAGAAGGATGAGGGGGGATCTTATTGAGACTTGCAGGATACTGCGAGGCCTGGATAGAGTGGACGTGGAGAGGATGTTTCCACTAGTAGGAAAACTAGAACCAGAGGGCACAAGCCTCAGACTAAAGGGACGATTCTTTAAAACTGAGATGAGGAGGAATTTCTTCAGCCAGAGAGTGGTGAATCTGTGGAACTCTTTGCCACAGAAGGCTGTGGAGGCCAGGTCATTGAGTGTCTTTAAGACAGAGATAGATAGGTTCTTGATTAATAAGGGGATCGGGGGTTATGGGGAAAAGGCAGGAGAATGGGGATGAGAAAAATATCAGCCATGATTGAATGGCAGAGCAGACTCGATGGGCCGAGTGGTCTAATTCTACTCCTATGTCTTATGGCCTTATAGGAATGGGTTACGTCAAGTCTACAGCACACAAACAGGCCATTCAGCCCCACTGCTGCTAGCTGGTGATTCAATGCACTCTCCATCTGACCCTTTCATCATTTCCTTCCATTTGTTTTTATCATTTTTACCTCAGCTACTCCACTACTCACATCCTGAGGGTTACCATTGACCAGAAACTGTGGCCACAAGAGCAGGTCAGAGGCTGGGAATCCTGTACCGGGTAACTCCCCAAAGCCTGTCCGCCATCTACAAGGCACAAGTCAGGAGTGTGATGGAATACTCCCCACTTGCCTGGATGGGTGCAGCTCCAACAAGAAGCATGACACCATCCAGGACAAAGCAGCCTCGCTTGATTGGCACCCTATCCACAAGCACTCAGTCCCTCCACCACTGACGCTCAGTAGCAGCAGTGTGTACCATCTACAAGATGCACTGCAGCAACTCAGCAAGGCTCCTTTGATAGCACCTTCCCAACCCACGACCGCTACCATCCAGAAGGACACCTGGGGAACACCACCACCTGCAAGTTCCCCACCCCCCCCCCCCCCTTTTAAGTTTAAGTTTTTAAAAAAGTTTTTTAGTTTATTTATTAGTGTCACAAGTAGGCTTACATTAACACCGCAATGAAAATCCCCTAGTCGCCACACTCCGGCGCCCGTTCGGGTACACTGAGGGAGAATTTAGCATGGCCAATTCCCCCTAACCTACACATCTTTGGACTGTGGGAGGAAACCGGAGCACCCAGAGGAAACCCACGCAGACACGGGGAGAACGTGTGAACTCCACACAGATAGTGACCCAAAGGCCACAACTGAACATAAGAACATAAGAACATAAGAAATAGGAGCAGGAGTAGGCCATCTAGCCCCTCGAGCCTGCCCCGCCATTCAAGAAGATCATGGCTGATCTGACGTGGATCAGTACCACTTACCCGCCTGATCCCCATAACCCTTAATTCCCTTACCGATCAGGAATCCATCCATCCGCGCTTTAAACATATTCAGCGAGGTAGCCTCCACCACCTCAGTGGGCAGAGAATTCCAGAGATTCACCACCCTCTGGGGGAAGAAGTTCCTCCTCAACTCTGTCTTAAACCGACCCCCCTTTATTTTGAGGCTGTGTCCTCTAGTTTTAACCCGGGTCCCTGGTGGAATCGTCCCCCTCAACACTCATGTATTTGGTTCAAAATAGTTTTCAGCTTTGCAATCTGTTTAATGTTAATGCTTTTAAAGTTTTATTTATTAGTGTCACAAGTAGGGAGAATTTAGCATGGCCAATGCACACACAAGGACGGCCTCAACCGGGATATTGGGTTTATGTCACACTATTTCACATAAATATTTCTGCTTTTTTCCTCCTGAGTCTTTATCATGCGATCCTAGAATCAGAATTTATGTCACACTATTTGTAACTCCCACAGTTGCGTGGACCTGCAGAGTTTCACCGGCTGTCTTGTCTGGAGACAATACACATCTTTTTAGCCTGTCTTGATGCTCTCCCCACTCCCATTGTTTTGTTTCTTAAAGACTGGATTAGTTGTAAGTATTCGCATTCCAACCATCATTCATGTAAATTGAGTCTGTGTCTTATAAGTTCTGTTTGTGAACAGAATTCCCACTCACCTGAAGAAGGGGCTCAGAGCCTCGAAAGCTTGTGTGGCTTTTGCTACCAAATAAACCTGTTGGACTTTAACCTGGTGTTGTTAAACTTCTTACTGAATGCACCCTAACCAGCGCGTCTTTTGGACTGTGGGAGGAAACCGGAGCACCCGGAGGAAACCCATGCAGACACGGGGAGAACATGCAGACCTCACACAGACAGTGATCCAAGTCGGGGAATCGAACCCGGGTCCCTGGCGCTGTGAGGCAGCAGTGCCAACCTCAGTGCCACCGTGCCACCCAAGTGGATTGTCTCCCTCTCTCCTTCAAACTAGGATCAGAGGGCAAACGGGAATGGTTTGAGCTTTTAGCAACAATCCGACAGCTTGGACACTTTCATTCCTGCCCACTTTCTCTTCAGTTCTTAAAGCTGGAATCCAAATCCGCAATCTGCCCAAGGTCCGATTTAAACTTGTGTTTCCTGGATTATCAATACAGCAACATAATCATTACCCTTTCCGAACTCTTCGTGATGAACTGCATCGAGTATCAGTGCCAAGGTGTGGTTGGCAAGGCAGCAATCTCCCAAAGCCGCATAGGAATAGAAGGCCATTCAGCCCCATGTGCCTGTGCTGTCCCATCACTCAGTTAGATCTCATCCTTAGTCCCATCTTACTGGCCCTGCTTCTGTTACTCTCAGCCGATTAAAAATGAAACAGGGCAGCATGGTGGCACAGTGGTTAACACTGTTGCCGCACGGGTTTCGATTCCGATAATTGTTTTGTCCCTGTGCATGAATATATGTTAGCTCTAGAAATCGCAAATGGCATGTCTGATGCGTGCAAGATATAAAGCTTTGGAAATCTGTGTCTCACCAGAAGCAGCCTCTGGATGTTATATTAAGCCAAAGGAGACCCAAAGCAGGTCTCGCTATGATAAACAAAGAACAAAGAACAGTACAGCACAGAAACAGGCCCTTCGGCCCACCAAGCCTGTGCCGACACATGACACGTTTCTGAGCTAAAGAATTTTTGCCTCTACGCGGTCCGTATCCCTCTGCTCCCTGCCTATTTATGTATCCACGCTTAGATTATTTTGAGTTCTGACTTTGGGTCTTTGCCTGAAAGGTTACTCTTGCTCCCGTGCGGTGGCACAGTGGTTAGCACTGCTGCCTCACAGCGCCAGAGACCCAAGTTCGATCCCTGGCTTGGGTCACTGTCCGTGTGGAGTCTGGAAGTTCTCCCCGTGTCTGCGCGAGTTTCCTCCTGGTGCTCTTGTTTCCTCCCACACTCCAAAGATGTGCAAGTTAGGTGGATTGGCCATGCTAAATTGCTCATTAGTGTCCAAAGATGTGTAGGTTAGGTGGATTGGCCATGCTAAATTGTCCCTTAGTGTCCAAAGATGTGTAGGTTAGGTGGATTGGCCATGCTAAATTGTCCCTTAGTGTTCAAAGATGTGCAGGTTAGGTGGATTGGTCATGCTAAATTGCCCCTTAGTGTCCAAAGATGTATAGGTTAGGTGGATTGGCCATGCTAAACTGCCCCTTAGTGTCCAAAGATGTGCAGGTTAGGTGGATTGGCCATGCTAAATTGCCCCTTAGTGTCCAAAGATGTATAGGTTAGGTGGATTGGCCATGCTAAACTGCCCCTTAGTGTCCAAAGATGTGTAGGTTAGGTGGATTGGCCATGCTAAACTGCCCCTTAGTGTTCAAAGATGTGCAGGTTAGGTGGATTGGCCATGCTAAATTGTCCCTTAGTGTCCAAAGATGTGTAGGTTAGGTGGATTGGCCATGCTAAACTGCCCCTTAGTGTTCAAAGATGTGCAGGTTAGGTGGATTGGCCATGCTGAATTGCCCCTTAGTGTCCAAAGATGTGTAGGTTAGGTGGATTGGCCATGTTAAATTGCCCCTTAGTGTCCAAAGATGTGCAGGTTAGGTGGATTGGCCATGCTAAATTGCCCCTTAGTGTCCAAAGATGTATAGGTTAGGTGGATTGGCCATGCTAAACTGCCCCTTAGTGTCCAAAGATGTGTAGGTTAGGTGGATTGGCCATGTTAAATTGTCCCTTAGTGTCCAAAGATGTGCAGGTTAGGTGGATTGGCCATGCTAAATTGCCCCTTAGTGTCCAAAGATGTATAGGTTAGGTGGATTGGCCATGCTAAACTGCCCCTTAGTGTCCAAAGATGTGCAGGTTAGGTGGATTGGCCATGCTAAACTGCCCCTTAGTGTTCAAAGATGTGCAGGTTAGGTGGATTGGCCATGCTAAATTGCCCCTTAGTGTCCAAAGATGCGTAGGTTAAGTGGACTGGCCATGCTAAATTGCTCCATAGTATCAGGGGAATTAGGATGGTAAATATGTGGGGTTACTGGATTTGGATTGTTGTCGGTGTAGGCTCGATGGGCCGAATGGCCTCCTTCTGCATTGTAGATTCTATGACTATGAAATGGCTGATGCCAGCTGTCTTGGCCCAGTTGGGTGCTGGATCCAGGTAGGCAGGGCAGGGTACGGGGTGATTTCTGTCTCGGCTAAACCGTTACCTGAACATGGCAATGAGGAGGTTGACCAGAAGGATGTTGGCGACCAGGAGGAAGATGGTCAGGAGAAGGATGACCAACCAGTTGGCGTAGGCGTTGGTGCAGGCGGACAGCTCATCGTCCGAGCTGGCAGTGAGATTATCCAGGCACTTAGAGTGAAACCGAGTGGCTGGCACAGACAGAGGAATGAACAAATGAGGGTTAATGGTAAGGCCATAGAGCATGGGAAGACAAAGAGGTTAAGCATGGGTGACAGAGTGGCACAGTGGTTAGCACTGCTGCCTCACAGTACCAGGGACCTGGTTTCGATTCCTGGCTTGGGTCACTGTCCGTGTGGAGTCTAGACATTCTCCCCGTGTCTGCGTGGGTTTCCTCCGGGTGCTCCGGTTTCCTCCCACAGTCCAAAGGTGTGTAGGTTAGGTGCATTGGCCGTGCTAAATTGCCCCTAGTTTCAGGGGGATTAGCAGGGTAAATATGTGGGGTTACAGGGATAGGGTGGGGTTGTTGTTGGTGCAGGCTCGATGGGCCAAATGGCCTCCTTCTGTACCCTAGGGATTATATGATTGTATTAAGAATCACGGGAACAAAATGGAGGCCATTCAGCCCTACAATCCTGTTTTGCTCTCCAGTTAGTTTTAAAGTTTAAGGTTAAAGTTTATTTATTTGTCACAAGTAAGGCTTACATTAACACTGCAATGAAATTACTGTGAAAATCCCCTAGTTGCCACACTCTGGCGCCTGCTTGGGTACACTGAGGGAGAATTTAGCATGGCCAATGCACCTAACCAGCACGTCTTTGGGACTGTGAGAGGAAACCGGAGCACCCAGAGAAAACCCACGCAGACACGGGGAGAACGTGCAGACTCCACACAGCATGGCCAATGCACCAAACCAGTGTCAGAATGTAACCAATGATAACATTGGATCTACTGAGTGTGCCCAATGGCAACAAGCTGTGAAGGTCAGCTGACCCAGTTAACTATGCAACCAATGACAAAATGATCTGATGATCAGCTGACTCAGTCTAAGGAAGAATCCGCTGGGAATTATGGGGAGATTGGAATGGCCCAGGGTGAGGCCTCAAGTGTTGGAGTAATGAAGTTTCTCCATTAAACCTTTTTCTTTGATTTATCTGTTGGAGTGAGTTTTGTTTCATTTTCATAGAAACCCTACAGTGCAGAAGGAGGCCATTCAGCCCATCGGGTCTGCACCAACCACAATCCCAACCACACCCGATCCCCATAACCCCAGGCATTTACCCCAGCTAGTCCCCCCGACACTAAGGTGCAATTTAGCATGGCCAATCCATCTAACCTGCACACCTTTGGACTGTGGGAGGAAACCGGAGCACCCAGAGGAAACCCACGCAGACACGGGGAGAACGTGCAGAGTCCACACAGACAGTGACCCCAAGCCGGGAATCGAACCCGGGTCCCTGACGCTGTGAGGCAGCAGTGCTAACCGCCGTGCCACCGTGCCCAAGCACATTTGTTGCCTATAACTCAAGAGTACCTTCTGCTGGTTGGACAACCAGCACGTCTTTGGGGCTGTGGGAGGAAACTGGAGCACCCGGAGGAAACCCACGCAGACACGGGGAGAACGTGCAGACTCCGCGCAGTGACCCAAGCTGGGAAGTGAACCCGGCTCCCTGGCGCTGTGAGGCAGCAATGCTAACCACTGGGCGGCCATTCATGGCTGGCTAGTATCTTCAACTCTGCCTTGATTTCAAAATACTCTTGACACCTTTGTCAAAGAAAAATCTATCAGTTTGAGCTTTAACATTTTCCGTCCCCTCCCCGGACTCTCAGAGCTTTTTTAGGGGCAGAATGTCACTGAGAGGAAATGGCTTCAGAATTCACCCTTTCCCGGCCTAGTTCGAATTCTAAGATCCTTCTCTCCCGCACCCGACTTGTTCCAGATTCCTTCCCACCAGAAGCAAAGGTTCCTCTCTTTTCAACATTATCGAATCTGTAAATCATCTGAAAACGCTTCCCTTAAATCACTCATTAATCGTCCAGACTCCAGGGAAAGAAGATCTAGTCAGGCCTCTTCTTTAACCCTTTCAGCACCAGGATCGTTCTGGCGATTGTCCGGTTTGATCAGACCTCATTTAACTTTAACCCTTTTATATTCCAGCTGCCATCAGCTGAAGGCATCCCCCGATTAGACCTTCCAGCTGTTTTCCTGCACACAGACTCACGCATCAACATGTGTGCTGGGCTGCCTGCCCTCTTCTGGTGTACAGACATGTGCATGAACACGGGTACGTAGTGGGTAGGGGAAGAAATTCGCAGAATGGTGGACACATACCTGCAAGCATGTTTACACATACACAGTCACACATGTGTACACAAAGATGTACACAGAAACGGACATGCACACTGCACACATACACATACAAGCACAGAAAAACACATGCACACAAACACACATGCACGAACACACACAAGCACACCACATACACATACATATACAGGCACATGCAGAAAAATACACGCACACAAACACACGCCAGCATGCACACCACACAAATATGCAAAGCACGCAGACAAACACACATGCACATCACACACACAAGCAGAGAAAAACACACACACACAAACACACGCCGGCATGCACACCACACAAACGCGCAGATAAACACGCATGCACACCACAAACGCATACACATATACATGCCCACATGCACACCACACAAGTGTGCAAAGCATGCAGACAAACATGCATGCACACCACACACACAAAGCATGCATACATACACATACATGCACACCATACACACACACACAAGGCATGCACAAACACAGGCAAAGCATGCACACACAAACACATGTATGCACAGATACAAACATACACACATGCATGCGTGCTAATAACACACATGAAAAACAAAGGCACACGCACAAGAATGGGTAGATTACAGAGACAGCACAGCACAAAAATAGGCCATTCGACCCATCAAGTCAATTTCAGTGATTCTAGTCCACACAAACCTCCTCCCTCAAATCCCCATCCCAACCAATCAGAATACTGCCTCAGATACTGTGGAGGTGGAGATTCTCACATTCTAACCCCTCTCCGGGTGTGGAGGTTTCCCCGGAATTCCCGGTGTATCAGTGACCATCCCATATGAACAATCCCCGGTTCCGGACTCCCTCAATATCCCGACGGAAACCCAGAGCAAAGTGACAGCGATCCCCTACCATCAATTTCATCGAGTGGGATCTGCCCAAAGATCTGGAGGTAAGGTCGATAGAAAACCCGGCGGAATATCCAGCTGGCGCGGGTTTCGCTGTGGTACAGCAGTCCTTGAGTGGCCACTCCATACGCCATCAACCACACTCCCAGGAAGAACAGGAAGAAAAATACATCCTTAATCTGGAAAAATCATTAAATACAATAAGACTGGTGAAGAGGTGATGCACCGAGGATCCAGACTCATAAAACATAGAAACTAGAAGCAGGAGGAGGCCATTCGGCCCTTCAATCCTGCTCCCCCACTCATTCTGATCATGGCTGATCATCAAATTCAATATCCTGATTCCCCCCTTCCCCCCATATCCCTCGATCCCTTTAGCACCAAGAGCGATATCTAATTTCTTCTTGAAATCAGACAATGTTTTGGCCTCAACTACTTTCTGTGGCAGTGAATTCCACACATTCACCAGCCTCTGGGTGAAGAAATTTCTCCTCGCTTCAGTCCTAAAAGGTTTACCCCATACCCTCAAACTATGACCCTCTAGTTCTGGTCTTCCCCACCATCAGGAACATTCTTTCTACAATGTCTAATCCTGTTAGAATTTTATAAGTTCCTATGAGATCCCCTCTCACTCTTCAAAACTCCAGTGAATACAATCCAAACTAACTTAGTCTCTCCTCATAGGACAGGCCCGCCATCCCAGGAATCATCGCGGGTCAGAGCATACACAATACATCAGAAAATGTGGGGATGGACCCCATCACTGATTCCACACCCCTCACTGTAACACTCTGATATACCTCACACCCCTCACTCTAACACTCTGATATACCCCACACCCCTCACTGTAACACTCTGATATACCCCACAGCCTTCACTGTAACACTCTGCTCTACCCCACACCCCTCACTGTAACACTCTGATAAACCCCACACCCCTCACTGTAACACTCTGATAAAACCCACACCCCTCAATGTAACACTCTGATATATCCAACACCCCTCACTGTAACACTCTGATAAACCCCACACCCCTCACTGTAACACTCTGATATACCCCACACCCCTCACTGTAACACTCTGATATACCCCACACCCCTCACTCTAACACTCTGATATACCCCACACCCCTCACTGTAACACTCTGATATACCCCACACCCTTCACTGTAACACTCTGCTCTACCCCACACCCCTCAATGTAACACTCTGATATATCCAACACCCCTCACTGTAACACTCTGATAAACCCCACACCCCTCACTGTAACACTCTGATATACCCCACACCCCTCACTGTAACACTCTGCTCTACCCCACACCCCTCACTGTAACACTGATATACCCCACACCCCTCACTGTAACACTCTGATATACACCACACCCCTCACTGTAACACTCTGATATACCCCACACCCCTCACTGTAACACGCTGATATATCCAACACCCCTCACTGTAACATTCTGATATACCCCAAACCCCTCACTGAAACACTGATATATCCCACACCCCTCACTGTAACACTCTGATATACCCTACACCCCTCACTGTAACACTCTGATATACCCCACACCCCTTACTGTAAGATGCTGATATACCCCACACCCCTCACTGTAACACTCTGATATACCCCACACCCCTCACTGTAACACTCTGATATACCCCACACCCCTCACTGTAACACACTGATATACCCCACACCCCTCACTGTAACACTCTGATATGCCCCACACCCCTCAATGTAACACACTGATATACCCCACAACCCTCACTGTAACACTTTGATATACCCCACACCCCTCACTGTAACACACTGATATACCCCACACCCCTCACTGTAACACTCTGATATACACCACACCCCTCACTGTAACACTCTGATATACCCTACACCACTCACTGTAACACTCTGATATACCCCACACCCCTCACTGTAACACGCTGATATACCCCACACCCCTCACTGTAACACTCTGATATACCCCACACCCCTCACTGTAACACTCTGATATACCCCACACCCCTCACTGTAACACACTGATATACCCCACACCCCTCACTGTAACACGCTGATATTCCCCACACCCCTCACTGCAACACTCTGATATATCCAACACCCCTCAATGTAACACTCTGATATACCCCACACCCCTCACTGTAACACTCTGATATACCCCACACCCCTCACTGTAACACGCTGATATACCCCAAACCCCTCACTGAAACACTGATATATCCCACGCCTGTCACTGTAACACTCTGACATACCCCACACCCCTCACAGTAACACTCTGATATACCCCACACCCCTCACTCTAACACTCCGATATACCCCACACCCCTCACTCTTACACTCTGATATACCCCACACCCCTCACTGTAACACTCTGATATACCCCACACCCCTCACTCTAACACTCTGATATACCCCACACCCCTCACTGTAACACTCTGATATACCCCACACCCCTCACTGTAACACTCTGCTCTACCCCCCACCCCCCACTGTAACACTCTGATATACCCCACACCCCTCAATGTAACACTCTGATATACCCCACACCCCACACTGTAATACTGGTATACCCCACACCCCTCACTGTAACACTCTGATATACCCCACACCCCTCACTGTAACACTCTGATATGCCCCACACCCATCAATGTAACACACTGATATACCCCACAACCCTCACTGTAACACTTTGATATACCCCACACCCCTCACTGTAACACACTGATATACCCCACACCCCTCACTGTAACACTCTGATATACACCACACCCCTCACTGTAACACTCTGATATACACCGCACCCCTCACTGTAACACTCTGATATACCCCACACCCCTCACTGTAACACTCTGATATACCCCACACCCCTCACTGTAACACTCTGATATACCCCACACCCCTCACTGTAACACGCTGATACACCCCACACCCCTCACTGTAACACTCTGATATACCCCACACCCCTCACGGTAACACTCTGATATACCCCACACCCCTCACTGTAACACTCTGATATTCCCCACACCCCTCACTGTAACACTCTGATATACCCCACACCCCTCACTGTAACACTCTGATGTATCCAACACCCCTCACTGTAACACTCTGATAAAGCCCACACCCCTCAATGTAACACTCTGATATACCCCAAACCCCTCACTGAAACACTGATATATGCCACGCCTGTCACTGTAACACTCTGATATACCCCACACCCCTCACTCTAACACTCTGATATACTCCACACACCTCACTGTAACACTCTGATATACCCCACACCCCTCAATGTAACACTCTGATATACCCCACACCCCTCACTCTAACACTCTGATATACCCCACACCACTCACTGTAACACTCTGATATACCCCTACACCCATCGCTGTAACACTCTGATATACCCCACACCCCTCACTGTAACACTCTGATATACCCCGCACCTCTCACTGTAACACACTGATATACCCCACACCCCTCAATGTAACACTCTGATATATCCTACACCCCTCACTGTAACACTCTGATATACCCCACACCCCTCACTGTAACACTCTGATATACCCCGCACCTCTCACTGTAACACACTGATATACCCCACAGCCCTCACTGTAACACTGTGATATATCCCACAGCCCTCACTGTAACACTCTGACATACCCCACACCCCTCACTGTAACACTCTGATATACCCCACACCTCTCAATGTAACACTCTGACATACCCTACACCCCTCACTGTAACACTCTGATATACCCCACACCCCTCACTGTAACACTCTGATATACCCCACACCCCTCACTGTAACACTGATATACCCCACACCCCTCACTGTAACACTGATATGCCCCACACCTCTCACTGTAACACTGATATACCCCACACCCCTCACTGTAACACTGATATACCCCACACCCCTCACTGTAACACTGATATACCCCGCACCCCTCACTGTAACACTCTGATATGCCCCACACCCCTCACTGTAACACTCTGATATACCCCACACCCCTCACTGTAACACTTTGATATACCCCACACCCCTCACTGTAACACTCTGATATACCCCACACCCCTCACTGTAACACTCTGATATACCCCACACCCCAACACTCTGATATACCCCAAACCCCTCACTGTAACACACTGATATACCCCAAACTCCTCACTGTAACACTCTGATATATCCAACACCCCTCACTGTAACACTCTGATAAACCCCACACCCCTCAATGTAACACTCTGATATACCCCACACCCCTTACTGTAACACTCTGATATACCCCACACCCCTCACTGTAACACTCTGATATACCCCACACCCCTCACTGTAACACTCTGATATACCCCACACCCCTCACTGTAACACTGATATACCCCACACCCCTCACTGTAACACTGATATACCCCACACCTCTCACTGTAACACTGATATACCCCACACCCCTCACTGTAACACTGATATACCCCACACCCCTCACTGTAACACTCTGATATACCCCACACCCCTCACTGTAACACTGATATACCCCACACCCCTCACTGTAACACTGATATACCCCACACCCCTCACTGTAACACTCTGATATGCCCCACACCCCTCACTGTAACACTCTGATATACCCCACACCCCTCACTG
Organism: Mustelus asterias; assembly: GCF_964213995.1. NCBI lineage: Eukaryota > Metazoa > Chordata > Chondrichthyes > Carcharhiniformes > Triakidae > Mustelus > Mustelus asterias. The sequence goes on from NC_135821.1 coordinate 9,937,523, forward strand.
TAACACTCTGATATACCCCACACCCCTCACTGTAACACTCTGATAAACCCCACACCCCTCACTGTAACACTCTGATATACCCCACACCCCTCACTGTAACACTCTGATATACCCTCCACCCCCCACTGTAACACTCTGATATACCCCAAACCCCTCACTGTAACACACTGATATACCCCAAACTCCTCACTGTAACACTCTGATATATCCAACATCCCTCACTGTAACACTCTGATAAACCCCACGCCCCTCAATGTAACACTCTGATATACCCCACACCCCTTACTGTAACACTCTGATATACGCCACACCCCTCACTGTAACACTCTGATATACCCCACACCCCTCACTGTAACACTCTGATATACCCCACACCCCTCACTGTAACACTGATATACCCCACACCCCTCACTGTAACACTGATATACCCCACACCTCTCACTGTAACACTGATATACCCCACACCCCTCACTGTAACACTGATATACCCCACACCCCTCACTGTAACACTCTGATATACCCCACACCCCACACTGTAACACTCTGATATTCACCACACCCCTCACTGTAACACTCTGATATACCCCACACTCCTCACTGTAACACTCTGATATACCCCACACCCCTCACTGTAACACTCTGATATACTCCACACCCCTCACTGTAACACTGATATACCCCACACCCCTCACTGTAACACTCTGATATACACCACACCCCTCACTGTAACACTGATATACCCCACACCCCTCACTGTAACACTCTGATATACCCCACACCCCTCACTGTAACACTCTGATATATCCTACACCCCTCATTGTAACACTCTGATATACCCCACACCCCTCACTGAAACACTCTGATATACCCCACACCCCTCAATGTAACACTCTGACATACCCCACACCCCTCACTGTAACACTCTGATATACCCCACACCCCTCACTGTAACACTCTGATATACCCCACACCCCTCACTGTAACACTCTGATATACCCCACACCCCTCACTGTAACACTCTGATATACCCCACACCCCTCACTGTAACACTCTGATATACCCCACACCCCTCACTGTAACACTCTGATATACCCCACACCCCTCACTGTAACACTCTGATATACCCCACACCCCTCACTGTAATACTCTGATATACCCCACACCCCTCACTGTAACACTCTGATATACCCCACACCCCTCACTGTAACACTCTGATATATCCCACACCCCTCATTGTAACACTCTGATATACCCCACACCCCTCACTGTAACACTCTGATATACCCCACACCCCTCACTGTAACACTCTGATATACCCCACACCCCTCACTGTAACACTCTGATATACCCCACACCCCTCACTGTAACACTCTGATATATCCCACACCCCTCATTGTAACACTCTGATATACCCCACACCCCTCACTGTAACACTCTGATATACCCCACACCCCTCACTGTAACACTCTGATATTCCCCACACCCCTCACTGTAACACTCTGATATACCCCACACCCCTCACTGTAACACTCTGATATACCCCACACCCCTCACTGTAACACTCTGATATACCCCACACCCCTCACTGTAACACTCTGATATACCCCACACCCCTCACTGTAACACTCTGATATACCCCACACCCCTCACTGTAACACTCTGATATACCCCACACCCCTCACTGTAACACTCTGATATACCCCACACCCCTCACTGTAACACTCTGTTATACCCCACACTCTCACTCACCATCTTGCCCACGATGATAATCTTTGGCCCCAGCTGTTTATTGATGGCAAAGATGTGGACCAATCGAAAGGAGAAAACCATGAAATCAAGGCACAGCAAGGCACGCCCCATCTCGAACCAGGAGTGGAACATTCTGGAAAGAGAACAGGATGAAACTCTGAGGGGTCCTGATCAGGTGGATGTGGAGAGATAGTTTTTACTTGTCATAGAATCTTGAACTCGGGGTCATTGTTTTAAAATATAAATGTCAAGTTGCCATCGTCCCAGAGGACCATAGGCCGCTCTGTCCTTTGAGGGGGAGAGCTGACTTGTGGTGATTTACCCTGAGGGTCACCACACCTCAGGTGAGGGGCAAGGCGGAGCCTTTATGAATAACCTCCGCCAGAACGGGAATTGAACCCACGCTCTTGACACCGCTACTGCATCATTAACCAGCCGTCCAGCCAGCTGAGCTAACCGTTGGAAGGATTTGCAAGTTGGCAGTCAAGCTGCTTTGGCCGTTTCCTAAATATGCCTTCCTTGGCCATCAATCCTGGGGTGGTTCTTGAAGTTGTGGAGATGACGGCGTTGGACTGGGGTAAACACAGTAAGAAGTCTCACCACACCAGGTTAAAGCCCAACAGGCTTATTTGGTAGCAAAAGCCACACAAGCTTTCGGAGCACTGCTCCTTCGTCAGGTGAGTCTCTTTCCCCCCTCGAACTTTCCCCCCTGGTACTCGAACCCAGAGCTTCCAGGTCAGAGGTCGCAGTGTTAAGTGCATTTTTAATGAACTGACCCCATGGCCCAGGTGACCCCTGATTAAACATGGCACACGGGTTCCCAAGTTCAAGGCCCCCTGACAATGATACTGAGGTGTGTCTGATAAATAGACAAGGCTGATGTTGCCAGGAACAGAAGGGGGAAGAGAGGGGGAGGGGGGAAAGAGGGGGAAGAGGGGGGGAGGGGGGAAAGAGGGGGGAAGAGAGGGGGAAAGAGGGGGGAAGAGAGGGGGAAAGAGGGGGGAAGAGAGGGGGAAAGAGGGGGGAAAGAGGGAGGAACAAGACCGGGGAGGGGGGGAGGGGGAAATAGTGGGGGGAGGGGAGGGAGAGAGACGGGGAGGGAGAGAGACAGGGAGGGAGAGAGAGGGAGAGACAGAGAGACAGAGAGAGATGGAAACAGATGGAGACAGACAGACAGAGAGAAAGAGAGAGAGAGAGGTTGATTCTAGATGGAGGCTTTGTAAAATATTTAATTCAGAAAGGCTCCAGTTGGCAGACATTGATGGTGGTGGGGGTGGAATTTCTCTGGTGGGCAGCCTGTAGCCCAGTGACGGTGGTTGGTGTGGGCGTGGGTACAGTATGGGAGGATCGAGGGGGAGCTTTCCCACCTGAATGGAGTGTTGTCACCTCTGAAACTGGCCCTGGGAGGCTGCCCACCTTATCATGGCTGTCCTTTGGCGCCAATAGTTGATGTGTGGAGAATGGCCTAACTTAGGCCCTTCCATTGGCCTGATGGACAGGTGAGCAGCCTTCACAACCTGGAGCAGACGTAGCTTCCCTTCAACCTTCTTTCTCTGCCGAAGGGCTCACCCTGTCAGACAAAAATGGCCACTGACCTGCAGGTGACCCCAGCGACGAACATGAGAATGGCCAGAATGTCACACTTGTTCCACATGTCCTGATAATACAGCTTCACCTTCTTCCTCATGGGGATATTCATGCTGACAAAGAAGGTCTGGGGAAAGACAAGAGGGGCTGGTGTCACACTGATTTCCACAATTACAATGGTCCTCCAAGGCCGGTGTCACATGGGGTGGGTGGTGGCATTGTGACTCCGGACTGGACTAGCAATCTGGAGATACGAGTTCGAATCCCACCGCCAATTGATGAGTGTGATTGGATTGTTGTGGGAACCTGTTTCCTCAGGGAGGGATTGGCCATCGTTACTTATAGTCTGGCCTACATGTCATAGAGAGTCATAGAGGTTTACAGCATGGAAACAGGCCCTTCGGCCCAACTTGTCCATGCCGCCCTTGTTACTCATAGTCTGGCCTACATGTCATAGAGTGTCATAGAGGTTTACAGCATGGAAACAGGCCCTTCGGCCCAACTTGTCCATGCCGCCCTTGTTACTCATAGTCTGGCCTACATGTCATAGAGAGTCATAGAGGTTTACAGCATGGAAACAGGCCCTTCGGCCCAACTTGTCCATTCCGCCCCTTTTTTTAAACCACGAAGCTAGTCCCAATTGCCCGCCTTTGGCCCATATCCCTCTATACCCATCTTACCCATGTAACTGTCTGAACGCTTTTTAAAAGACAAAATTGTACCCGCCTCTACTGCTACCTCTGGCAGCTTGTTCCAGACACTCACCACCCTCTGTGTGAAAAAATTGCCCCCCTGGACACTTTTATATCTCTCCCCTCTCACCTTAAACCTATGCCCTCTAGTTTTAGACTCCCTTACCTTTGGGAAAAGATATTGACTATCTAGCTGATCATGCCAGGATCTTACCCTTAACTTATTTAACAGTCTCCTAGGTGACACCTTGTCAAAGGCCTTCTGGAAATCTAAATAAATCACGTCCACTGGTTCTCCTTTATCTAACTTCCTTGTTACATCCTCAATGAACCCTAACAGATTAGTCAGACATGGCCTCCCCTTGACATGTCCTATTTTATCATGCACTTCTAAGTACTCTGTGATCTCACCTTTAATAATGGATTCTAAAATCTTGCCAATGACCGAAGTCAGGCTAACCGGCCTATAATTTCCCATCTGCTGCCTCCCTCCCTTCTTAAACAGCTGTGTTACGTTAGCTACTTTCTACGCAGTCCATATCCCTCTATTCCATGCCTACTAATGTATTTAAACTTTTGTTACTTTCTGACTTTGGGTCTTTGCCTGAAGGGTTACCCTAGCTCCCGTGGAGTGGCACAGTGGTTAGCACAGCTACCTCACAGCTCCAGAGACCCGGGTTCAATTCCCAGCTTGGGTCACTGTCTATGTGGAGTCTGCATGTTCTCCCCGTGTCTGCGTGGGTTTCCTCCGGGTGCTCCGGTTTCCTCCCGCAGTCCGAATGACGTGCTGGTTAGGGTGCATTGGCCGTGCTAAATTCTCTCTCAGTGTACCCAAACAGGCACCGGAGTTTGGCAACTAGGGGATTTTCACAGTAACTTCATTGCAGTGTAAGACTACTTGTGACACTAATAAATAAAACTGTAAACCTTTTACAGATATTAATGGAGTTGTTGTGTTAGCTTCACAGTTTTAATTTGAATTTTTTAGGGAGATTGCTTGCGGGCAGTGATGGCACGGTGGCACAATGGTTAGCACTGTTGCCTCACAACTCCAGGGACCCGGGTTCGATTCCCGGTTTGGGTCACTGTGCGGAGTTTGCACGTTCTCCCCGTGTCTGCGTGGGTTTCCTCCAGTTTCCTCCCACGCATCAAAGATGTGTGGGTTAGGTGCATTGGTCATGCTAAATTGCCCCTTAATGTCCCGGGATGTGTAGGCTGGAGGGATTAGCGGGGTAAATATGTGGGGTTATGGGGATAGGGCCTGGGTGGGATTGTTGTCTTTGCATACTTGATGGGCCGAATGTCCTCCTTGACTGCACTTCAAGAAGAAAAGTATTTAATTAGCTGAAAAGTACTTTGCGATGCCTTGACATAATGTAAGTCCCTTCTCCATGAGTTTCCCTGTTCATGAGCTTTGGCCAACAGGTGGTGATATTGCCCCATGTTCATCTCTACACTAGAGATATTGGTCACTCATCTCCATACCCGACCGAGTTCACTCTTCCTCCTCACCCAGTCTTGCCTTCACACCTCTCTGGTGTCTTGATGGTAGGTCTTCCCTCCATGATCAGCAACCTCCCATTTCTGGAACCTCCCCTGCCCGGTTCCCACCTCCCCCCACCTCAGCCCACGATCTACAAAGAGAACCTACAAAGCGTCGTGAACGAAGCCCAGTCCATCATGCAAACCAGCCTCCCATCCATTGACTCTGTCTACACTTCCCGCTGCCTCGGCAAAGCAGCCAGCATAATTAAGGACCCCACGCACCCCGGACATTCTCTCTTCCACCTTCTTCCCTCGGGAAAAAGATACAAAAAAAGTCAGAGGACACGTACCAACCGGCTCAAGAACAACTTCTTCCCTGCTGCCATCAGACTTTTGAATGGACCTACCTTATATTGAGCTGATCTTTCTCTACACCCTAGCTATGACTGTAGTACTACATTCTGCATCTTCTCCATTCCTTCTCCCCTGTGTACTCTATGAACGGTATGCTTTGTCTGTAAAGCGCACGAGAAACACTACTTTTCAATATATGTTTTATCCATTCATGGGACATAGGCATTGCCGGCTGTCCAGCATTTATTGCCCATCCCTAGTTGCTCTTCTTCAGAGTCAAGTTAAGAGTTAAGAGTCAACCACATCGCTGTGGCTCTGGAGTCACATGTAGGCCAGACCAGGTAAGGACGGCAGATTTCCTTCCCTAAAGGACATCAGTGAACCAGATGGGTTTTTCCGACAATGGTTTCATGGTCATCAGTAGATTCTTAATTCCAGATATTTTTTATTGAATTCAAATTCTACCATCTGCCGTGGTGGGATTCGAACCCGGGTCCCCAGAACATTAGCTGAGTTTCTGGATTAATTGTCTCGCGATAATATCACTGGGCCATCGCCTCCCAATACATGTGACAATAATAAATCAAATCAAATCTCTGGGCTCTTCCAATTCTGGCCTGTCGTCATGTGCCCCCCCCCCCCCCGCCTCCTCCGTACCTCCCTCCTCCCCTGCCCCCCATGGCGAGAACCCTAGCAGCGAGGCCAGCGACCAATGCAAATGACTGTTGACCTCAGTGGGAGTGGCTCGCTAATGTCCCTTTAGGGAAGGAAATCTGCCGTCCTTACCGGGTCTGGCCTACATGTGACTCATGAGCCACAGCAATGTGGTTGACTCTCAACTGCCCTCCAAGGGCAACTAGGGATGGGCAATAAATGCTAGCCAGCCTGATGAACCATCAATCAAGCAAAGACTAGTTTGTATGCAAGAACAAATAGGCTTTTATTCGCAAAAGACTTGGAGCACACCCATGCCGATGAACTGGTCCAGACTGAGGCAGGGGGGTGGAGAGCAGTTGCCTTTATACCTGGACTAGGGGAGGGAGGAGTCCCGGACAGGGCCGGCAGGGACGTGTCCAGGCATGTCACACACACACACACACACAGGCAATAAGCTAACAGTGGTTTACCACACAGCCAGCGACGCCCATGTCCCATGAATGAATAAAAAAAACATGGTCTCTCTTTCTTGCCATATTTAAGAGTTCGCAAAGGTAAGTTGTTTTAGAAAACTGATTCCAGGCCTTTTGCCCCGCCTACCTGTCGAATCTCCTCGCAGGCAAGTGTGACGACCCAGAAATACAGGATGAGCTCCATCCTGGATGGATTCTCGAAGGGCAAATCTATGATCAGGACGTAGCCAAAGAGAAACAGGAAGGCAAAATACATGATGACGTTTCCAAAGAACGCGGTGACAGGAGCGCCCCAGAACTGCTTCCAACGAACCATCCAAAATGGCCGCCTGTAGCCAGATGTTACCCGGACATCTGCCTCACTGTCACTGAATTAAATAGAGAATAGGAAGAGATTCAGAGTCAAAGTTCAATAATGTCCAGTCAAAGTTCACTTGACGACTGCCCTCAATGGATTGACGCCCGAAAGACAATTTTAAAGTTTATTTATTAGTGTCACAAGTAGGCTTACATTAACACTGCAATGAAGTTACTGTGAAAACCCCCTAGTTGCCACACTCCGGCGTGCCTGTTCAGGTACACTGAGGGAGAATTTAACACGGCCAATACACCCTAACCAACACATCTTTGGGACTGTGGGAGGAAACCAGAGCACCCGGAGGAAACCCACGCAGACACAGGGAGAAGGTGCAGACTCCGCACAGATAGTGACCCAAGCCGGGAATACGAACCTGCTTCCCTGGCGCTGTGAGGCGGCAGTGCTAACCACTGTGCCACCGTGCCACCCAGCCTGGCTCAAACAATAACACTCTAGCCTCTGAGCCTCCACAAGGCGCTGGCAGAGGCTCAATGGGCCAAATGGCTTTCTTCTGTGCCATACGTGACTTGATGGGCTGGGTTTTACACTCCCGTCACCAGTACATATGAACGCAACAAGGCCGGGGGGTGGGTGGGGGCGGGGGGGGGGGGGGGGGGGGGGGTGGCGGGGAGCGGGGGGTGCGGGTGGAGGGAGGTGGGGGGCTTGTAAGGTGTAGCACTTGGTCTGTTTCCCCCAATTCCCCCTCCCCCACTGTCCATTTTATTGGGCATATTGGAGCTCCCCCTGAGCTAATTGAGGCCCTTTTGTGGCCACTTGATGGGGTGGGCAGTGGGTGCGATGGGGGGAATTGCCCATCCTAACAGCACTATGGTTATGCCTACGCCTCACGGATTGCAGCAGTTCAAGAAGTCAGCTCACCACCACCTTCTCAAGGGTAATTAATGGATAAGAAATACTGGCCTCGCCAGCGATGCTTCCATCCCAAGGGCAAACGTATGTCTAACAGCACAGTCCCCAAAAATTATATTCATTGGAGTTTAGAAGAGTGAGAGGGGATCTCGTAGAAACTTATAAAATTCTGACAGAGTTAGACAGGGTAGATTCAGAAAGAATGTTCCCAATGGTGGGGGGAGTCCAGAACTAGGGGTCATAGATTGAGGATAAGGGGGAAGTCTTTTTAGAACTGAGGTGAGGAGAAATTTCTTCACCCAGAGGGTGGTGAATGTGTGGAATTCACTACCACAGAAAGCAGTTGAGGCCAAAACATTGTCTGCTTTCAAGAAGAAATTAGATATAGTTCTTGGTGCTAAAGGGATCGAGGGATATGGGGGGAAGTGGGGACCAGGATATTGAATTTGATGATCAGCCATGATCATACCGAATGGTGGAGCAGGCTCGAAGGGCCGAATGGTCTACTCCTGCTTCTAGTTTCTATGTTTGAAATAGAGGAAGTGCCACTAACCAGGAGATCTCAGAGCGCTGAATCAATAAGTCCCCGTCAACACTGTCCAAATCAGATGCAGTCTTTTCTGTCCTTTGTTCTTCTGCGCTATTGCTGTAAGTGAAACAGAAATATTCATTATAGCTCGTGAACGATGGCTCCATTGGGAATGGCCGCCATTATTGGCTATCAAACACTTCTCCCCTTCAGAGATCACTGACTCCCCCTAGGGGCAGGAGGAGGTCATTCAACCCATCCAACCTCTGTCACCGGTCTCTGAGAACAGTCATCGTAGAATCCCTACAGTGCAGAAGAGGCCATTTGGCCCATCGAGTTGGTACCGACTCCCCAAAGATGTTGATGGTGGAGGGATTCCGTGATGGTCAGGCCATTGACTGTCAAGGTGGATTCTCCATGAGACTTGGTACAGTCAGCACAATGCCTACCCATGATGTAGAGATGCCAGCATTGGACTGGGGTGGGCACAGTAAGAAGTCTCACAACACCAGGTTAAAATCCAACAGGTTTATTTGGAATCACGAGCTTTTGGAGCGCTGCTCCTTCATCAGCGACCTCTCCACTCACCTGATGAAGGAGCAGCGCTCCGAAAGCTCGTGATTCCAAATAAACCTGTTGGACTTTAACCTGGTGTTGTGAGACTTTCTTACGATGCCTACTACCCAGCACAGGCTGGGGGTAATTGTACCCTGGGCCTTCCCAGCTGGCATGGTCCAGTGCCACACTGACCCATAGGTTCACCCGCTGTCACATCGACGTACCCCTTTCGGAATGATGAACCCAGCGATAGGAAGCAAACTCCAGGCCGCGATGGGGTCATTCCCCACGTTGGGTGGTACCCACGCTTTGCTAACAGGGTGGCATGAGGTGGAAGGTGGGTGGGTGAGAGTCATCCCAAAACAAGGGAAGGGTCTCACCTGAATTTGATGAGCTTACTATAGATGAGAGGCGGGCAGAAGAAGGCGAGGCAGAGCTTCCACGTCTTGGTGTTTCGGTCCATCTCCCCCCACCAGATCTGGTTGAGGAGGGCCTGTCGAATAAAACGCAGAGTAATCTCTCAGGCTCAAAATCCCACCCCCATCTTTAAAAGAAAATCACCTCTACTCCATTTGGTGACAAGTCTTCCATTGTTGGGCGGCACGGTGGCACAGTGGTTAGCACTGCTGCCTCACAGCGCCAGGGACCCAGGTTCGATTCCCGGCTTGGGTCACTGTCTGTGCGGAGTCTGCACGTTGTCTGCGTGGGTTTCCTCCGGGTGCTCCGGTTTCCTCCCACAATCCAAAAGACGTGCTGGTTAGGAGGATTGGCCGTGCTAAATTCTCCCTCAGTGTACCCGAACAGGCGCCGGAGTGTGGTGACCAGGGGATCTTCACAGTAACTTCATTGCAGTGTTAATGTAAGTCTACTTGTGACTAATAAATAAATTTTACTTTAATTAAAAAATTAACCTGTAAAGGGCCTCCGTCTCTCAGACCCTCTGTTCCTGAGGAAGACATTGGGCGTGATTTTCCGGCCACGCTTGGCCCAAGACTGGAAAATCCTGCCCGAGGACAAAGGACCTCCCACGCTCCCCCCACTCCTTCCTCCCCCACCCGCTACGATTCCCGTGGTGGGCAGGACAGGAAAATTTCACCCACGCATTTATCATGGCTAATCCACCTAACCTGCACATCTTTGGACATTAAGGGACAATTTAGCATGGCCAATCCACCTAACCTGCACATCTTTGGACATTAAGGGACAACTTAGCATGGCTAATCCACCTAGCCTGCACATCTTTGGAATGTGGGAGGAAACTGGAGCATCCTGAGTAAATCTTCATAGACATGGGGAGAATATACAAACTTCACACAGACAGTCACCCGAGGCTTGAATCGAACCCGGGTCCCTGGCGCTGTGAGGCAGCAGTGCTAACCACTGTGCCACAGTGCCACCCACGCACGACTTTTGTCTCACAGCTCCTCTGAAAGGTGGCACACCTAACAATGCAGTATTCTCCCTGACCTCCTTATCCATCGAAACATATAAATTAAAAGCAGGAGTAGGCCATTCGGCCCCTCGAGCCTGCTCCCCCATTCAATAAGGTCATGGCTGAACTGATTGTGGTCTCGACTCCACTTCCTGCCTGACCCCTGAAAGTAAGCGCGCAGGTACAGCAGGCAGTAAAGAAGGCAAATGGTAAGTTGGCCTTCATAGCGAGAGGATTTGAGAATAGGAATAGGGATGCTTTGCTGCAATTGTATAGGGCGTTGGTGAGGCCACACCTGGAGTATTGTGTGCAGTTTTGATGTCCTTATCCGAGGAAGGATGTCCTTGCCATAGAGGGAGTGCAGCGAAGGTTTACCAGGCTGATTCCTGGGATGGCAGGTCTGTCATATGAGGAGAGACAAACTCGGTTAGGATTGTATTCACTGGAGTTTAGAAGAGTGAGGGGGGATCTCATAGAAACTTATAAAGTTCTAACGGGGTTAGACAGGGTAGATTCAGAAAGAATGTTCCCAATTGTGAGGGAGTCCAGAACTAGTCGTCTTAATTTGAGGATAAGGGGTAAACCTTTTAGGACTGAGGTGAGGAGAAATTTCTTCACCCAGAGGGTGGTGAATGTGTGGAATTCACTCCCACAGAAAGTAGTTGAGACTAAAATGGTGGGTGGGATTTTACGGCCTTACTCGTTCCGAAACTGTAAAATCCCACCTGAGGTCACCGGACCTTTCCATTGTCCGCCCCTGGCCCGCTCCGATTCCCGTGGCAGCAGGGGCGGTAGAATTCCGCCATTGTGTGATTTCAAGAAATTAGATATAGCTCTCGGGGCTAAAGGGATCAAGGGATATGGGGGGAAAGGGGGGGAATCAGGATATTGAATTTGGTGATCAGCCATGATCAAAATGAATGGTGGAGTAGGCTCGAAGGGTTGAATGGCCTCCTCGGCACGGTGGCACAGTGGTTAGCACTGCTGCTTCACAGCTCCAGGGACCTGGGTTCGATTCCCGGCTTGGGTCACTGTCTGTGTGGAGTTTGCACATTCTCCTCGTGTCTGCGTGGGTTTTCTCCGGGTGCTCCGGTTTCCTCCCACAGTCCAAAGATGTGTGGGTTAGGTTGATTGGCCATGCTAAAAATTGCCCCTTAGTGTCTTGAGATGCGTAGATTAGAGGGATTAGTGGGTAAAATATGTAGGGCTATGGGGGTAGGCCCTGGGTGGGATTGTGGACGGTGCAGACTCGATGGGCCAAATGGCCTCTTTCTGTACTGTAGGGTTTCTATGATTCCTGCTTCTAGTTTCTACATTTCTATGTAACCTTAATCTATCAAAAGTCTACCTAACTCGGTCTTGAATAAATTCACCTGGCTTCCACTGCTCTCTGGGGGAAAAGAATCCCCAAAACTAACAACCACCTAACTAAGAAAACTAACAACAAACTGGAGGCCTGTGACCAGCGGTGTGCCTCAGGGATCAGTGCTGGGTCCACTGTTATTTGTCATTTATAAAAATGATTTGGATGAGAATATAGGAGGCATGGTTGGTAAGTTTGCAGATGACACCAAGATTGATGGCATAATGGACAGTGAAGAAAGTTATCTTCGATTGCAAAGGGATCTTGATCAATTGGGCCGGTGGGCTGACGAATGGCAGATGGAGTTTAATTTAGGCAACTGCGAGGTGATGCATTTTGGTAGATTGAACCAGGGCAGGACTTACTCAGTTAATGGTAGGGCATTGGGGAGAGTTACAGAACAAAGAGATCTAGGGGTACATGTTCATAGCTCCTTGAAAGTGGAGTCACAGGTGGACAGAGTGGTGAAGAAGGCATTCAGCATGCTTGGTTTCATCGGTCAGAACATTAAATACAGGAGTTGGGACGTCTTGTTGAAGTTGTACAAGACATTGGTAAGGCCACAATTGGAATACTGTGTGCAATTCTGGTCACTCTATTATAGAAAGGATATTATTAAACTAGAAAGAGTGCAGAAAAGATTTACTAGGCTGCTACCGGGTCTTGGTGGTTTGGATAGGCTGGATAGACTGGGACTTTTTTCTCTGGAGTGTAGGAGGCTGAGGGGTGACCTTATAGAGTTCTATAAAATATTGAGGGGCAAAGATAAGGTAGATAGTCAATATCTTTTCCCAAAGGTAAGGGAGTCTAAAACTAGAGGGCATAGGTTTAAGGTGAGAGGGGAGAGATACAAAAGTGTCCAGAGGGGCAATATTTTCACACAGAGGGTAGTGAGTGTCTGGAACAAGCTGCCAGAGGTAGTAGTAGAGGTGGGTACAATTTTGTCTTTTAAAAAGCATTTAGACAGTTACATGGGTAAGATGGGTATAGAGGGATATGGGCCAAATGCGGGCAATTGGGACTAGCTTAGTGATTTTAAAAAAAGGGCGGCAGGGACAAGTTGGGCCGAAGGGCCTGTTTCCATGCTGTAAATCTCTATGACTCTAAAAGAAATTTCTCCTCATCTCCATTGGAGACCCCTTATTTTCAAACTGTCAGGGTCACCATTACTGAAACTGGCTTTATATTCCAGATTTATTAATCGAATTTCAATTCTGCCAACTGGTGTGGTGAGAATTGATCCCCTATCCTCAGGGCATCAGCCTCGGCCTCTGGATTATCACTCCGGTAACATCACCATCATTGGGTGTAACCTTCGATCTCTCTATGTCCACCATTTAGGTTTTAAGTTTGAAGTTTATTTATTAGTGTCACAAGTAGGCTTACATTAACACTGTAATGAAGTTACTGTGAAAATCCCCTAGTCGCCACACTCCGGCGCCTGTTCGGGTACACTGAGGGAGAATTTAGCACGGCCAATGCACCCTAACCAGCACGTCCTTCGGACTGTGGGAGGAAACTGAAGCACCCACGCAGACACGGGGAGAATGTGCAAACTCCACACAATCCGTGCAAAAGGAGGCCATTCGGCCCATCAAGCCTGCACCGGCAACAATCTCACCCAGTCACTATCCCAGTAACCCGATATATTTACCCTGCTAATCCCCTGACACTAAGGGGCAATTTAGCACGGCCAATCCACCTAACTCACATGTCTTTCGGACTGTGGGAGGAAACCGGAGCACCCGGAGGAAACCCACGCAGACACGGGGGGAGAACGTGCAGACTCCACACAGACAGTGACCCAAGCTGGGAATCGAACCCGGGTCCCTGTGAGGCAGCAGTGCTGGCCACTGTGCCACCGTGCCGCCCATTACCCCACTGATATCAGCACCATTTGGTGTAAGTGTCGTTAACCTTCGGATTCTCTGCGTCTGCCATTTACGATTTGCATTTTAATCCCAATTATTACTTTCAGAGTCAACAATTGGTTAGTTAGCGGGGGCGGTGGGGGGGGGGGGGGGGTGGGTGGGGTGGGGGGGGGCGGTGGGGGGGGGGGGGAGGAGGTGGGGGGGGGTGGTGGGGGGGTGGTGGGGGGGGGGTGGAGGGGAGAGGGGGGGATGTTTCTCCGACGATGGCACGAACATTCCCGACTCACCTGGACTCCATCGTGAGCGAGGAAGTTCCTGGCGTCCGCCTCGGTGGCGAGCTGGAGGCAGGTGGCTGTGCCCCACAGCGGGCACTGCCGCACCAGCAGCCGAAACGCCCGCCTCTCGCTGTGGCGGTAACACTGGTTGAAAACATCTGCGGGGCACAAGAAAGAGAGGCAGAGTGAGCCCCCGGGCAAACCACAAGGGCAAGAGGGCAGCAGTCACCGTGAGAATGCCCGGGTGGCACACCTGTACACGCGATTCTCGGAACATTAGAGGCCTTACAACCCATCAAGATGGTGCCAGTAATTTCTCGGGTGGGTGGAAGGTTATTTGATTTGATTTGACTTATCATTGTTGCATGTATTAGTATACAATGAAAAGTATTGTTTCTTGCGCGCTATACGGACAAAGCTTACCGTTCATAGAGACCTTAGTTGAAGGATCAATCATGAGGGGACATGGGTTCAAGGTGAAGGGGGTTTAGGGGGGGATGGGAGGAAAAATCTTTTTACCCAGAGGGTGGTGAGGGTCTGGAACGCGCTGCCTGGGAGGGTGGTGGAGGCAGTTTGACTCACATCTTTACAAAGTAACTGGATGAGCACTTGGCACGCCATAACATTCACGGTTATGGGCCAAGCGCTGGCAGATGGGATTAGGTGGGAGTTTAGGTGTTTCTCATGTGTCGGTGCAGACTCGATGGGCCAAAAGGCCTCTTCTGCGCTGTATGAATCTATGATTCTGGAGAAGGAGAGGGCGCAGAATGTAGTGTTACAGTCATAGTTAGGGTGTAGAGAAAGGTCAACTTAAGGTAGGTCCATTCAAAAGTCTGATGGCAGCAGCGAAGAAGCTGTTCTTGAGTTGGTTGGTACATGGTCTCAGACTTTTGTATCTTATTCCCGACGGAAGAAGGTGGAAGAGAGAATGTCCGGGATGCGTAGGGTCCTTGATTATGCTGGCTGCTTTTCCAAGGCAGCGGGAAGTGTAGACGGAGTCAAAGAAGACATGAGGTTGCTTTGGCAGACAGAGTGAAGGAAAATCCAAAGAGCTTCTATAGGTATGTTAGGAGCAAAAGGATAGTGAGGGATAAAATTGGTCCTCTTGAAGACCAGAGTGGTACACTGTGTATGGAACCAAAAGAGATGGGGGAGATACTAAATGGTTTTTTTGCATCTGTATTTACTGAGGAAACGGGCATGGAGTCTACAGAAATAGGGCAAACTGGTAGGGAGGCCATGGAACCTTTACAGATTAAAGGGGAGGAGGTGCTCGCTGTCTTGAGGCAAATCAGAGTGGATAAATCCCCAGGACCGGACAGGGTATTCCCACGGACCTTGAGGGAAGCTAGTGTTGAATTTGCAGGGGCCCTGGTAGACATATTTAAAATGTCAGTATTCACGGGGGAGGTGCCGGATGATTGGAGGGTGGCTCATGTTGTTCCGTTGTTTAAAAAAGGTTCCAAAAGAAATCCGGGAAATTATCGGCCAGTAAGTTTGACGTCGGTGGTGGGCAAGTTATTGGAAGGTGTGATAAGGGATAGGATCTACAAATATTTGGATAGACAGGGACTTATTAGGGAGAGTCAACATGGCTTTGTGCGTGGTAGGTCATGTTTGACCAATCTATTAGAGTTTTTCGAGGAGGTTACCAGGAAAGTGGATGAAGGGAAGGCGGTGGATGTTGTCTACCTGGATTTCAGCAAGGCCTTTGACAAGGTCCCTCATGGGAGGTTAGTTAGGAAGGTTCAGTCGCTGGGTATACATGGGGAGGTAGTAAATTGGATAAGACACTGGCTCAATGGAAGAAGCCAGAGAGTGGTTGTGGAGGATTGCTTCTCTGAGTGGAGGCCTGTGACTAGTGGTGTGGATAGTCGGGTAAGCGTTCTCCAAGGCGGCCTTCGCGACACACGACAGCGCAGAGTCGCGGAGCAGAAACTGATAGCCAGGTTCCGCACACACAAGGACGGCCTCAACCGGGATATTGGGTTTATGTCACACTATTTCACATAAATATTTCTGCTTTTTTCCTCCTGAGTCTTTATCATGCGATCCTAGAATCAGAATTTATGTCACACTATTTGTAACTCCCACAGTTGCATGGACCTGCAGAGTTTCACTGGCTGTCTTGTCTGGAGACAATACACATCTTTTTAGCCTGTCTTGATGCTCTCCCCACTCCCATTGTTTTGTTTCTTAAAGACTGGATTAGTTGTAAGTATTCGCATTCCAACCATTATTCATGTAAATTGAGTCTGTGTCTTATAAGTTCTGTTTGTGAACAGAATTCCCACTCACCTGAAGAAGGGGCTCAGAGCCTCGAAAGCTTGTGTGGCTTTTGCTACCAAATAAACCTGTTGGACTTTAACCTGGTGTTGTTAAACTTCTTACTGTGTTTACCCCAGTCCAACGCCGGCATCTCCACATCATGACTAGTGGTGTGCCGCAGGGATCGGTGTTGGGTCCATTGTTGTTTGTCATCTATATCAATGATCTGGATGATAATGTGGTCAATTGGATCAGCAAGTTTGCTGATGATACAAAGATTGGAGGTGTAGTGGACAGTGAGGAAGGTTTTCAAAGCTTGCAGAGGGATTTGGACCAACTAGAAAAATGGGCTGAAAAATGGCAAATGGAATTTAACGCAGACAAGTGTGAGATATTGCACTTTGGAAGGACAAACCAAAGAAGAACGTACAGGGTAAATGGTAGGACTCTGAAGAGTGCAGTTGAACAGAGGGATCTGGGAATACAGGTACAGAATTCCCTAAAAGTGACGTCACAGGTGGATAGGGTCGTAAAGAGTGCCTTTGGTACATTGGCCTTTATAAATCGGAGTATCAAGTATAAAAGTTGGAGTGTTATGGTAAGGTTGTATAAGGCATTGGTGAGGCCGAATTTGGAGTATTGTGTACAGTTTTGGTCACCTAGTTACAGGAAGGATGTAAATAAGATTGAAAGAGTGCAGAGAAGGTTCACAAGGATGTCGCCGGGACTTGAGAAGCTGAGTTACAGAGAGAGATTGAATAGGTTGGAACTTTATTCCCTGGAGCGTAGAAGATTGAGGGGAGATTTGATAGAGGTGTATAAGATTTTGATGGGTATAGATAGAGTGAATGCAAGCAGGCTTTTTCCGCTGAGGCTAGGGGAGAAAAAAACCAGAGGGCATGGGTTAAGGGTGAAAGGAGAAAAGTTTAAAGGGAATATTAGGGGGGGCTTCTTCACGCAGAGAGTGGTGGGAGTGTGGAATGAGCTGCCGGATAAAGTGGTAAATGCTTTTTAACATTTAAGAAAAACTTGGACGGGTTCATGGATGAGAGGGGTGTGGAGGGATATGGTCCAAGTGCAGGTCAGTGGGACTCGGCATAAAATGGTTCGGCACAGACAAGAAGGGCCAAAAGGCCTGTTTCTGAGCTGTAATTTTCTATGGTTCTATGGTTCTATGAATGGGAGGCTGGTTTGCGTGATGAACTGGGCTATGTTCTCAACCCTTGGTTATTGGAGTTTAGAAGGATGAGGGGGGGAACTTATTGAAACTTACAGGATACTGTGAGGCCTGGATAGAGTGGACGTGGAGAGGATGTTTCCACTAGTAGGAAGAACTAGAACCAGAGGGTACAACCTCAGGCTAAAGGGACGATCCTTTAAAACAGAGATGAAGAGGAATTTCTTCAGCCAGAGAGTGGTGAATCTGTGGAATTCTTTGCCGCAGAAGGCTGTGGAGTCCAGGTCATTGGGTGTCTTTAAGACAGAGATAGATAGGTTCCTGATTAATAAGAGGATCGGGGGTTATGGGGAAAAGGCAGGAGAATGGGGATGAGAAAAATATCAGCCTTGATTCAATGGCGGAGCAGACTCAATGGGCCGAGTGGCCTAATTCTGCTCCTATGTCTTATGGTCTTATGGTCAGAGCAGGAGCCATATCAAGCTGTGATATATCCAGAAAGGATGCTTTCTATGGTGCATTGGTAAAAGATATTTTGGGGGAACTCTGTTTATGATGGGTGTCAGGTGACTGGGGACCTGGCATGGGCAGCATGGAGAGGGTTTTGTCAGCAGGTGGAGGAGAGCATTTATTGGGTAGATGGGCATACAGAATGGAATTGGGTGTGTGGGTGAAGTTCTGGCATTGGAGTTGGTAAAGAGGGTTGCTGGGTAGAGTGGTGTACAGAGTGGGGTTTTTGGGTGGGTAGTGGGCATTATTGGTACAGGTGAAGATTAAGGATATATAGTTGGAAGGCATTTGTTAGATAGTTACTTGAGCACATATAAAGAAGGACTGCCTTGCACCTCCACCTGTCAATGAGCCACTGTTCAAGAATTCCGTAGCTCCATCAATTGGGGTTCATGTGGCCGGCAGAGTTGGGGGGGGGGGGGGGCTTGGAGTGACCAGAGGTGGGGGTATCTTGGATGGCAGAGGTGTGGGTGAGGTGGCACCACGTGGACTGTGCGTCTGTCAATGTCCAATTCATGGCCAATACCATCCACAGTGTTAAAGGTGCGGTTCTCGGGTCTGACTCGGGGTCTCAGGTGTACAATGCACACCCGTCTGGACAGACCCCCGTTGAGAGAGAATTTCACCTTGGCCCCCAAGTCCAGATTTTACCTCAGGAACCCCAGCCCCCACAGTTTGAGCTGTCTCGCCGAAATCCCTGCCATGCACCGATGGGTTTCCTACACGGGCTGGCATTGTACCCCCGGACGTACCTGCAGGTACATTGGGGAAACTATGCAGACGCTGGGACAACGGATGAATGAACACCGCTCGACAATCACCAGGCAAGATTGTTCTCTTCCTGTGGGGGAGCACTTCAGCGGTCACGGGCATTCAGCCTCTGATATTCGGGTAAGCGTTCTCCAAGGCGGCCTTCGCGACACACGACGGCGCAGAGTCGCTGAGCAGAAACTGATAGCCAAGTTCCGCACACACGAGGACGGCCTCAACCGGGATATTGGGTTCATGTCACACTATTTGTAACCCCCACAGTTGCCTGAACCTGCAGAGTTTCACTGGCTGTCTTGTCTGGAGACAATACACATCTTTTTAGCCTGTCTTGATGCTCTCTCCACTCATGTTGTTTTGTTTCTTAAAGACTTGATTAGTTGTAAGTATTCGCATTCCAACCATTATTCATGTAAATTGAGTTTGTGTCTTTATATGCTCTGTTTGTGAACAGAACTTCCACTCACCTGAAGAAGGGGCTTGGAGCTCCGAAAGCTTGTGTGGCTTTTGCTACCAAATAAATCTGTTGGACTTTAACCTGGTGTTGTTAAACTTCTTACTGTATTGTACCCCCTTCACATTCCTTGCCAACCGTCTGAACACACCGTGGCATTCTGTCCTGCCACCTGGAGGTGGCGGGGCTCCCCAGTGGAGTGGGAGGGGGAGGGGTCTCCATGTGGGAGTCCTCCCCTTAGCCGTGGGGGACCTGGCATGGGAGGGTGTTGCATGCAGCAGCACTGTACAATCATGGATTCGGATGGTTCACGGACTCTCATGCTGTCTGCGTTTAACCGTGTTCCCTGCTTCTGTACACTGACTGACAAGGTAGCTCTTTGAGGGGTGTTGTTCCTCAAACTTCGATGGCACTTCAGCCTCACGCTCCTGAATTTTAGCCACCCGGAATGGGAAGGGGGACAGGGGAGCTGTGGAGGGAGTCGCAGAATCATAGAATTACTACAAGGCAGAAAGGGCCAATTGGCCCATCGAGTCTGCACTGACTCTCCGACAGAGCATCTTACCCAGGCCCTCTCCCCCAACCCTATCCTCATAATCCCACACATTTAGCATGGCCTATCCACCCAACCTGCACATCTTTGGACACGAAGGGGCAATTTAGCATGGCCAATCCACCTAACCTGCACATCTTTGGACACTGAGGGACAATTTAACTTGGCCAATCCATCTAACCTGCACATCTTTGGACACTAAGGGGCAATTTAGCATGGCCAATCCCCCTAACCTGCATATCATTGGACACTGAGGGGCAACCTACCATGGCTAATCCACTAAACCTGCACATCTTTGGTCGCTAAGGGGCAATTTATCATGGCCAATCCATCTAACCTGCACATCTTTGGACACGAAGGGGCAATTTAGCATGGCCAATCCACCTAACCTGCACATCTTTGGACACTGAGGGACAATTTAACTTGGCCAATCCATCTAACCTGCACATCTTTGGACACTAAGGGGCAATTTAGCAAGGCCAATCCCCCTAACCTGCACATCTTTGGACACTGAGGGGCAACCTACCATGGCCAATCCACTAAACCTGCACATCTTTGGTCGCTAAGGGGCAATTTAGCATGGCCAATTCACCTAACCCACACATCTTTCAGAATGTGGGAGGAACCCGGAGCACCCAGAGGAAACCCACGCAGACACGGGGAGAACGCGCAGACTCCGCACAGGCAGTGACCCGAGGCCAGAATTGAACCCGGGTCCCTGGCGCTGTGAGGCAGCATTGCTAACCACTGTGCCACTTCCTTGTAAGCCTGCTCCAGGGCCAGGCCAAGGTGGCCATTAATAGCAGGGGGTGGTGGAGTCATGGGATAGTTGAGCCTGACTGTATCGTCCACTGCTACATCTGGGCCTGAGGGTCACTGGAGAGCGCTTGAGGCATTCCATGGACAATGAGCGCCATGGGGGGGGGGGGGGGGGGGCGGGGCAGAAAAGCATCAGGAGGTCCTGAGAAGTTGGGTCGGTCGTTCAGCTCGATGGCCTGCCCCTTCCATGGTTACATTCACTCCTGGGTGTCCCCGGAGAGGTGGGTAGGTGGGTGTAGGGGGTAGGGGTTTGGGGGGTAAGGGGGTGTGTGGGGGATAGGGATTTGGGGGGGTAGGGGAGTGTATGGGGCGTTGGGGTTTGGGGGTAGAGGGGTGTGTGGGGGTAGGAGTTTGGGGGTGGTGGGGGGTAGGGTTTTGGGTGGGTGGGGGTGTGTGGGGGGTAGGGTTTTAGGGGCCGTGGGGTGTGTGGGGGGTAGGGTTTTAGGGGTCGTGGGGTGTGCAGGGGGTAGGGTTTTGGGGGTAGAGGGGATATGTGAGGGGTAGAGTTTTTGGGTAGAGAGGTGTCTGGGGGTTGGGTTTTGGGGGGGATAGAGAGGTGTGAGGGGGGTAGGGTTTTGGGGGTAGTGGGGTGTGCGGGGGGTAGGGTTTTGGGTTTGTGGAGGGTGTGTGGGGGGTAGGGTTTTGGGGTAGAGGGGATATGTGAGGGGTAGAGCTTTTGGGTAGCGAGGTGTCTGGGGAGTTGGGTTTTGGGGGGGTAGAGGGATGTGAGGGGGGTAGGGTTTTGGGGGGTAGAGGGGTGTGTGTGGGGGGTTGGGTTCTGGGCGGGCAGAGAGGGTGTGGGGGGTATGGGGATAGGGCTTTTGGGTAGATGGGCATGTGGGGGTAGGGTTTTGGGGATAGAGAGGTGTGTGGGGGGTCGGGTTTTTGGGTGTGGGGGGAGGTGGAGTGATGCCTCAATGAATTTTGGGGGTGTGACAAGTTGGGGCTTTGTTAATCCTCACCAATAGCAGCTCGTCCCTTTGCTTTGAAACAGTTTCCCCATTTCTCTCCGTGCCCTTTCCTTACCTAGTGACAGCTGTGCAAACTTGGCGGCCATTTCCTTCATAACCGTGGCCGCTTCTGCCTCTGGCTGGTGCCGTGCCATCTCCCTCAGAATCCTGCAGGCCACAAGTCCGGACGACACTGACTCCCCACCCTGGGAATGTAGAAGACAAGTTAAAGAGGGGCTGAGAGAAGATTCCCGATTTCACACATCACTCGAGGCTCCTCACCCGACCAACCCCGTTAGAGTCTGCCAGTATCTCAAAATACCGAAACTGGGCCTAACTTTCCAAACAGTGCCTCCTAGTTTTGACCTCACCCATAAGACATAGGAGCAGAAATAGACCATTCAGCCCATCGAATCTGCTCTGCCCATTCAATGAGACCAGGACTGATCTGATGTGATCATCCTCCACTTCCTGCCTTATTCCCATAACCCTTGATTCCCTTACTAATTAAAAATCTACCTCAGCCTTGAACATACTTAATGACCCAGCCTCTACGGCCCTCTGTGGTAAAGAATTCCACAGATTCACTCCCCTCTGAGAGAAGAAATTCCTCCTCATCTTGGTCTTCAATGGGCGACCTCCTTACTCTGAGATTATGCCCTCTGGCCCTAGATTCTCCCACAAAGGTGAACAACCTCTCAGCATCTACCCTGTCAAGCCCCCCTCACTGTCCTATATATCGTCTAAACTCTAGCAGAAAGAAGCCCATTCTCTCCGGCCTTTCCTCACAACACAACCCGCTCATACCAGTTTATCACTCTGGTAAATCTCCTCTGAACTGCCGCCAGTGTATTTACATGGGGCATGGTGGCACAGTGGTTAGCGCTGCTGCCTCACAGCGCCAAGAACCCGGGTTTGATTCTGGCTTCGGGTGTTAAAACATTGCTTCCTGTTAGCCCCCTTGATCTGCTCTGCTGCCCCCACGTACACTCCAGACATTGTCGGGAAGTTGCCTCCCTGCCCCCCGTTAGAGTCCGTGTGGAGATTGCACGTTCTCCCCGTGTCTGCATGGGTTTCCTCCGGGTTCTCCAACGATGTACAGGTTAAGTGGATTTGCCATGCTAAATTGCCCCTTAGTGTCCAAAGATGTGTAGGTTATGTGGATTGGCCATACTAAATTATCCCTTAGTGTCCCCAGATGTGTAGGTTAGGTGGATTGGCCATGCTAAATTGTCCCTTAGTGTCCAAAGATGTGTAGGTTAGATGGATTATCCATGCTAAATTGCCCCTTAGTGTCCAAAGATGTGTAGGTTAGGTAGATTGGCCAAGCTTAATTGCCCCTTGGTGTCCAAAGATGTGCAGGTTAGGTGGATTGGCCACGGTAAATTGCCCCTTAGTGTCCAAAGATGTGCGGGTTAAGGTGGATTGGCCATGCTAAGTAGCCCCTTAGTGCCCCAAGATGTGTAGGTTAGGTGGATTGGCCATGCTAAATTGTTCCTTAGTGTCCAAAAATGTGCAGGTTAGGGTCGATTAGCAGGATAAATATGTGTGGTTATTGGGATAGGGATAGGTAAGATGCTCTCTTGGAGAGTCGGTACAGATTTGATGGGCCAAATGGCCTCCTTCTGCACTGTAGGGATTCTATGGGCGGCACAGTGGTTAGCACTGCTGCCTCACAGCCCCAGGGACCCGGGTTCGATTCCCGGCTTGGGTCACTGCCTGTGTGGAGTTTGCACACTCTCCCCGTGTCTGCGTGGGTTTCCTCCGGGTGCTCCAGTGTCCTCCCAAAAATCCCAAAGATGTGCTGGTTAGGTGCCTTGGCCGTGCTAAATTCTCCCTCAGTGTTACCGGAACAGGCGCCGGAGTGTGGCGACGAGGGGATTTTCACAGTAACTTCACCGCAGTGTTAATGTAAGACTGCTTGTGCCACTAATAAATAAACTTCAATGATTTGTGTCTTAATGAAGGAAAGTGAAAGAATGTCTAATTTGGGTCAGATGCAGCAGGCTCACTTCAGCCCAGCTCTCACTCACCATTTCCCAGAAGTAGGTGGCCATTTCATTCCGGCTCTGAAGTACCGCCCAGATGAACAGGTCAGTCCATGGAGTGGCGCATTTTCTTGTGCGGTAGGGCAGCTCCTGAGGCTTCAGCGACTAAAACAGGAAGACAACTATTGCTGCATTCGGTATCCGTCCAACTCAGTTGGTATCAATCCTAATTCTGAACAAGCGGGTTACTGTAACTGGTACATCCATGCAGTACTGAGCGAGTGCTGCACTGTTGTAGATGCCCTCTTCCTGTGACCCAGCAAGGCCCACCTCCAATAAGGTTAATTAACTGTCTCTCTCGTTGTTTGTGGAACATTTGAAAGAAAGATTTGTACTTGGATAGTGCCGTTTGTGATGATACTGTACCTTTAAGAAAAATACCATTTTTCTCGTAAGGGGTATGTTTAAAATCCAATTGTTTCACAGGGTGCTGATTTGTCTGGGCAACACGTTGCGAATGAAAGATGAGACTGATTTTAGCTAATGGTGTGTTTGTCAAAACAGAGTTCATGCATTTATGTTCACTTAGGTTTCCCTTGAGGTTTCAGAGTAGGGTTTTGATCAGGTTGATTGGCAAGAGACAGAGACATTTGCTAATGGGAGGTGCTAAGCTTGCAGGGAAGATACACAGCTTTTCTTTTGTCTTAAAATAGTTAGTTTTCTGCCTCATTCTGAGCGCAGCAGCAGGTGACTTTCTGTTTCTCTCTCTCTGGAGGCTGCTGTTTGGGGTTGTCAGAAGATAGCTCTCTCTCTCTGTCGCTCTGTCTCCCTTGCTCTCTCCAGAAGTGTTTAAAAAGCTCTAGGACTGTTAACTTAAGTACAAGAACATAAGCCCATGTGTTGCTGACTGATTTTGAAGAGGGGTTTTAAGTCTGTAAGAGGAATATTAGTTGAATTGAAACTCATAGGGGTAGGTTAGCAGTTAAAGAATTGTATCCCATCCCGTTTAACATTTATTCAATTGTTGAATGTTAAGCTAATTCATTTGTTATGTTAAACTGCGTTGTTAGATAAAGTTTGTTTTCTAAAGGGGTTAGGTTGATTGGTCAATTGGCTAAATTGACCCGAGTGTTAGGGGGATTAGTGGGGTAAATATGTGGAGTTACGGGAATAGGGCTTGGGTGGGATTGTGGTTGGTTCAGACTCGATGGGCCGAATGGACTCCTTCTGCACTGTAGGGATTCTATGATTCTATGAAAGCTCCCTAGTTTGTCAGTAGAATCATGCTTGGAGTGAAATTTCTTATCCTCACACTAACGGAAAGTGGAAGACATCTTGAATAAAATGTACCATGTTAGCATTGCCACAATTTAAATTCAAGAGTCGGATGCTCAGAAAACCAAACCAAACTCCAATTCTTACCAGCTCATTCTGCCGGCAGTTAGCCGGATTGAATAGTTCCCCGTACACTGGCTCACAAAAATCTCCCATCAGATCTTTCAGCACTTTCAGCACCTCCAGGAGAGAGTAGCTGCGATGGCTCCCATCGATGCGAGGGCCGTTGGGTGGGAGAATGGCCTCCTTGCCCTGCAAGGCCTTCCTCTCCTCCTTCTTCTTCTGAAGGAAAGTGTTGAGGAGGGAGTTCCGTTCCACTGAGCTGTACAGCTCCTCCAGGCGTTGGTACGAGAGGTACTCCACCATGTTGATGCCATTGTCGATGAAGAGCTTGACGAACTCCGGATTGTTGTTGATCAGAGCGGCAGTCATGGGGTCCTCCAGGTCGCAGGACTGAGTCAGAAACAACACAGCGTGAGGCCCTTTCAGAGACGTTGTGTGTGAACAGAAAGAGATTTATTTACAAGTGACCTTCAGGTGCCACATGTTTGCAGCGAATACCAAAATACCTCGACATTCGGAGGGTTATAGAATCCCTACAGTGCTGTAGGAGGCCATTCGGCCCATCAATTTTGCATCGACTCTCTGACAGAGTGTCCTACCCAGGCCCTTTCCTCCACCCTATCCCCATAACCCCACAAATTTAGCATGGCCAATCCACCTAACCGGGACATCTTTGGACTCTAAGGGGAAATTTAGCATGGCCAATCCAGCTAACCCGCACATCTTGGGACACTAAGGGGCAATTTAGCATGGCCAATCCACCTAACCTGCACATCTTTGGACTGTGGGAGGAAACCGGAGCACCCGGAGGAAACCCACGCAGACTCAGAGAGAACATACAAATTCCATACGGACAGTCATCTGAGGCCAGAATCGAACCCGGGCCCCTGGCACTGTGAGGCAGCAGTGCTAACCACTGTGCCACCGTGCCACCCATTACCTCCTTCTTTTCCCCAATCTGTAGCATGCCAAACCTTCCATCTTGAGAAAACAGGAGGAAGTCCCTCTAAACAGACTCACTCACACACACACATATACACTCACACACACTCCGATACTCACACACACACATACACTCACACTCACCTTCCACAGAATTTCCCCATTAAATAATTGGCTTTTTGCAATATCCACTCTGCTCCAAGCTACTGCCAATTTCAACTCATCCAGGTAGGCCTGAGCGTTCGTCGTCTGCTTCTTACAGGCTGCATGGGGAAAGAGAACAGAGTGGCAGCCACTCAGTGTTAACTATTCCCGTATCCCCACATATTTATCGTTAATCTCCCTGACACTAAGGGGCAACTTAGCATGGCCAATCCACCTAACCTGCACACCTTTGGACACTAAGGGGTAATTTAGCATTGCCAATCCCCCTAACCTGCACACCTTTGGACTGTGGGAGGAAACCGGAGCACCCGGAGGAAACCCACGCAGACACGGGGAGAACGTGCAGTCTCCGCACAGACAGTGACCCGAAACGGGAATCGAACCCGGGTTCCTGGCGCTGTGAGGCAGCAGTGCTTCCCACTGTGCCACCACCGTGCATTGGTGTGTTGTTAGCTCTTAACGTGGGGTTTGAATCCCCAAGCTGCTGACGAGGAGGCAGGAGTGCGAATCACTGAGTCATTACAGATTGCCAAATTAATGTTTCTCAGTTGGGATGGCAGAAAGTGAACTCTGATTGACCTCTGCCACCCCGGAAGAGGGTGGGACAAAGGTCAGGCTTGGGGGGGCGGGGGGTGGGGGGGGTGGGGGGGGGCTGTTGGGGGATGAGGGGTGGGGTGGATGAGGGGTGGGTGGGAGGTAGGGGATGTGGTTGCGGGGGGTGGCTACTGCTCCCGATTAGTGTCCAGTTGTCAGGTTGAGGAGAGAAATCCATCCAACCTATTTTCTATTCATTTGTGGGACATGGCGTCGCTGGCTGGGCCAGCATTTATTGCCCATGCCTAGTTACCCTTGGAGGTCAGTTGAGAGTCAACCACATTGCTGTGGCTCTGCAGTCACATGTAGGCCAGACCAGGTAAGGACGGCAGATTTCCTTCCCTAAAGGACATTAGTGAACCGGAAGGGTTTTTCCAACAATCGACAATGGTTTCATGGTACCAAAAGAGAAAATGCTGGAAAATCTCAGCAGGTCTGGCAGCATCTGTAAGGAGAGGAAAGAGCTGATGTTTCGAGTCCAGATGACTCTTTGTCAAAGCTTTGACAAAGGGTCATCTGGACTCAAAATGGCAGCTCTTTCCTCTCCTTACAGATGCTGCCAGACCTGCTGAGATTTTCCAGCATTTTCTCTTTGATGCGCGATATAACACACGAGAGGCATGATGTACTCGGGAAATAAAGGCTTTTATTGCCAACAATAACAGAGCTACTATATACAGTATACGATCCCAGACTAAAGGGTCACCAGGCAGAGCAGTGACCTTTATACCTCTCCCAGGAGGCGGAGCCAACTGGGGTGTACCATAGGACTATATTAACAGGTAGAACAGCCCAACCCTAACCCCAACAGTAACATATATACAGACTCATAGTACTGGCCAGACCATGGCTCAGCACTACCTGGTGGGAACCAACAATGGTTCACCACATTCACCCCTCCTTTGAAAACAAAGGCCGGTGGGGTACAAAACACAGAACAATTGTTCATCTGTCTATAAGTTCAAACGGCATGGGGGACCGCACCGTCGCTGTGACCTCCTCAACACCGGCGATGATACCGGTGTAGGCACTCGTGGTGACGTTCTCTCCAAGGCGGTGTCCAGCGACTCCTCCAGTTCCTCACGGGCCGGTAGACCACGAGGTGGTGACAATCCGCTGAACTCGGGCACGCCTTGAAGTGGCGACCATCTCCTGGACTCAGGCAAGCCGTACACGGGAGTAAGAGGGTTAAGTGGTGGTCCCGATACTGCCCGCGCCGTATTAGGAGGGGAAATAATGGTTGGGGGTCCCTAACAGGAGGTGTGGGAGCGACAGGGGTTTCCAAGCCCCCTGCTGGCGCCAGATCTCGAATCGAGACCGTATCCTCTCGCCCGTCAGGATATGCCACGTAGGCACACTGAGGGTTGGCGTGGAGGAGATGGACCTGTTCAACCAAAGGGTCGGACTTGCGGGCCCTAACATGTCACCGCAGGAGGACAGGTCCTGAGTACGTCAACCAAGACGGTAATGAGATCCCAGAGGAAGACTTCCTAGGGAATGAAAACATTCTCTCATGAGGAGTAGCGTTGGTTGCCGTACACAGGAGTGAGCGTATGGAGTGGAGCGCATCAGGGAGTACCTCTTGCCAACGGGAGACTGGAAGACCTTTAGACCTCAAGCCAGTAAGACAGCCTTCCAGACTGTAGCATTCTCTCGTTCGACCTGTCCATTACCCCTTGGGTTGTAGCTCGTGGTTCTACTAGAGGCAATCCCATATGAGAGCAGGTATTGCCTCAAGTCATCGCTCATGAACGACGAGCCCCTATCGCTGTGGATATAACAGGGGTAACCGAACAGAGTGAAAAGATCACGAAATGCCTTGATAACCGTGGCAGCGGTCATATCAGAACAGGGAATGACAAAAGGGAATCGTGAGTATTCATCAACCACATTGAGGAAGTACACGTTCTGATCTGTCGAGGGAAGGGGGCCCTTAAAGTCCACACTCAGTCTTTCGAAGGGACGAGTGGCCTTAACGAGGTGTGCCCTGTCAGGTCGGTAGAAGTGCAGTTTGCATTCCGCGCATACCCGGCAGCTTCTGGTTATGGACCTGACATCCTCCACCGAGTAGGGTAGATTCCGGGCCTTTATGAAGTGGAAGAGCCGAGTGACCCCAGGATGGCAGAGGTCATTGTGGAGAGCCTGCAATCGATTCTCCTGCATACTAGCGCATGTTCCACGCGACAGGGCATCCGAGGGCTCGTTGAGCTTCCCTGGACGGTACATGATATCATAATTGTAGGTGGAGAGTTCGATTCTCCACCTCAAGATTTTATCATTCTTGATCTTACCCCGTAACGTGTTGTTGAACATGAACGCCACGGACCGCTGGTCCGTGAGTAGAGTGAACCGTTTTCCCGCCAAGTAATGGCGCCAATGCCGAATGGCCTCCACAATGGCCTGGGCCTCCTTTTCCACCGCCGAATGCCGAATTTCAGGGCCTTGGAGGGTGCGAGAGAAAAAGGCGACGGGCCTGCCCGCCTGGTTAAGTGTGGCGGCCAGGGCGAAATCAGATGCATCACTCTCCACCTGGAAGGGGATGGACTCATCGATAGCGTGCATCATGGCTTTCGCGATGTTGGCTTTTATTCTTGCAAAGGCTAAGCGAGCCTCTGCTGCCAGGGGAAAAGAGGTAGACTTGATGAGCGGACGGGCTTTGTCCGCGTAATTGGGAACCCACTGTGCATAGTATGAGAAGAAGCCTAAACATCTTCTCAGTGCTTTGACGCTAGTGGGCAGGGGAAGTTCGAGGAGAGGACGCATACGGTCTGGATCAGGGCCAAGGACCCCGTTTTCCACCACGTATCCAAGGATAGCGAGGCGGCGCGTGCGAAATACACACTTCTCCCTGTTGTAGGTCAGATTCAGGCGAGATGCAGTGCGTAAGAATCTAAGAAGGTTGGCATCGTGGTCCTGCTGGTCATGGCCGCAGATGGTGACGTTATCCAGGTACGGGAAGGTAGCCCGCAGCCCGTTCTGGTCCACCATTCGGTCCATAGCACGCTGGAAGACCGAGACCCCATTCGTGACACCAAAAGGAACCCTTAAAAAATGGTACAGGCGACCATCCGCCTCAAAGGCCGTGTATTGTCGGTCCTCTGGGCAAATGGGGAGCTGGTGATAAGCAGATTTTAAGTCGATGGTGGAGAACACCCGGTACTGCGCAATCTGGTTGACCATGTCAGATATGCGCGGGAGGGGATACGCATCCAGCTGCGTGTATCTGTTAATGGTCTGACTATAGTCTATGACCATTCAGGGTTTGTTCCCATTCTTAACCGCCACGACTTGCGCTCTCCAAGGACTAGCGCTAGGTTGTATGACCCCTTCCTTGAGGAGCCGCTGAACTTCAGATCGAATGAAGATCTGATCCTCAGCGCTGTAACGCCTGCTCTTTGTTGCGATGGGCTTGCAGCCTGGCACGAGATTCTGGAATAGGGAGGGTGTGGTAATCCTAAGCGTTGAGAGACTACATGTGGAGCGCGTTGGGCAATTTAGAGGCTGCGGGTCTCCCACTGAAAGCGGAGGGAGTGGCCCATCGTACTGCAGGGTTACACTCTTCAAGTGGACCATAAAATCTAGTCCTAGGAGTATTGGCGCGCAAAGGTGCGGTAACACAAGGACCCTGAAGTTCTCGTAAACCGTGCTCTGCACCGTCAGATTGACCACGCAGCTCCCTAGCACGGTGACAGACCGGGACCTTGACGCCATCGAAATTGTCTGCTTGACAGTCCGGATCTGGAGACCACACCGCTTCACGGTGTCCGGGTGAATGAAGCTCTCCGTGCTCCCGCTGTCAAACAAACAATAAATCGGGCGTCTGTTTACCTGTATGTCCATCATGGACTTGTCGAGTCTGTGCGGCTTGACCTGGTCCAAGATGATCGACGCCACCGTTGGTTCGTGGGTGCAACTGCAGGCAGCTGAGATGGTTGATGACGACCCCTGCTGGTCATTCGCGGTCGGTGCTGACCAAAATGGCTGCCCCCATAGGTCGCACGTGGACGATGGCGCCAAAACCTGCGGCCCCCTGCAGGTCGCACGTGTCTTGCGACTCCGTCGTTCGGAATGGCGACGTCCTGGAATCGCACGTGGTAGAAGACCTTGAAGACGCGGAAGACAAGGAGGCCGGCTCCGGGGAGTCACACGCCGCACTGCTGTTCTTGAATGGAGGTTTGGACTGGCATACTTTGGAATAATGCCCCTTCTTGCCGCAGGCGGAGCACAACACCGCTTTAGCTGGACATCGCTGCCGAGGGTGTTTCACCCCCCCACAGAAGTAACACCGCGGGCCACCTGGAGCTGCTGCCGTCGTCAGGTCCGAGGCTGGGAACGCAATCACGCAGTTTTTCGGTCCCGCTGAATGAAGTGGGGTCTGTGACTGCCCCTGCCACGCTGTCTCCACGTGGTCGTCGGGGTACATCGCCAGACCTTTGGAGGCCGTTTCTAGAGCGTCAGCTAACTCTGTGGTTTTAGTGAGATCGAGGTTACCTTGCTCCAACAGCCGAAGGCGGATGTACGACGAGCCGATTCCCGCCACGGACGCATCTCGAGCTAGGTCGCTCATGTTCTGGTCTGCCGACACTGCTTTGCAGTTACAGCCCCTGGCTAGCTGCTGAAGCTCGCACGCGTACTGTTCCGTCGTTTTGCCGGGCTGCCGCCGTCGAGTGGCTAGTAGGTATCGAGCATGGATCTCATTCGGCGGTTTGTTGTATCGCTTCTTGAGAAGCTCGAGGGCCCCTTTTGTAGTCGGTGGCCCCACGGATCGCTAAGTATACAGCGTCGCTTACCCTCGCGTGGAGGACCCGGAGTCTGTCGGCGTCGTCGGTGACCGCTGTGGAGGTGTCGAGGTAATCTTGGAAACAGTGGTCGAAAGTGTTCGATGCTCCCGCCGCACGAGGGTCCAACGTAACCGTTCGGGTTTAAGCATTTGCTCCATGTTTTTTTTTGTTGTTTTTTTTTCAAAAAAAAAGAATTTACTTGTTGGCAATAAAATTGATGCGCGATATAACACACGAGAGGCTGGATGTACTCGGGAAATAAAGGCTTTTATTGCCAACAATAACAGAGCTACTATATACAGTATACGATCCCAGACTAAAGGGTCACCAGGCAGAGCAGTGACCTTTATACCTCTCCCAGGAGGCGGAGCCAACTGGGGTGTACCATAGGACTATATTAACAGGTAGAACAGCCCAACCCTAACCCCAACAGTAACATATCTACAGACTCATAGTACTGGCCAGACCATGGCTCAGCACTACCTGGTGGGAACCAACAATGGTTCACCACACTCTTCTGGTTTCAGATTCCAGCATCCGCAGTAATTTGCTTTTATCCAATGGTTTAATGGTCATCAGTAAATTCTTAATTCCGGATTTTAAAAAATTGAACTCAAATCCCACCAGCTGCCGTGGCAGGATTCAAACCCAGGTCCGCAGAACATTAGCTGAGTTTCTGGATTAATAGTCTGGCGATAATACCACTAGGCCATCACCTCCCTTTCAGGGTGATGCTGTTTGGGGTTGAATAGCCACTGCTCACAGGGTCAGGGATGGCAGGCGCTGAAAGCTGTCCCTGCGCCTGAGGCTGAGGGCTGGAGAATTGAGAGCGATAGGTTTTGATGTTGGGTCTTACCTTTGAAAAGCGCTTTTAAAATAATCGTATCGAATTCCAATGTCCCCTCCAGGCTGGCGTTGTAAACCGTGACCAGTTGCTTGTTTTCAAAGATCTTCTCAACCTACAAATGTACGGTCGTGGAGTTACTTAGGCAGCGAGAAATTCGGAACAATTCATTAGAAAACTCCGCCATCTGAACATGCTCAACTTGGAGAAGGAAAAAAAACAAGAGGGAGAGAGAGAGGGATAGAGAGAAATGGAGGGCAAAAGTGTGGCCCATGGCTCAATGGAAGCACCCTTGTGTCTGAAGGTTGTGGGTTCATGTCTGTGATGCTACTATGCCTTTAAGAAATGTATTTGGGTCATCTTTATTGTGCAGGACCTGTTTTAGCTGTTTGTTTTATTATCCGGTGCCGCTTTGTCTGTTCCTGGCAGCCCCTGTTGTTACTGCAGCAGCATTGGGCCGGCACAGTGGCACAGTGGTTAGCACCCCTGCCCCACAGCGCCAGGGACCCGGGTTCGATTCCTGGCTTGGGTCACTGTCTTGCAGAGTCTGCACATTCTCTGTGTGGGTTTTCTCCGGGTGCTCCGGTTTCCTCCCACATGACAAAAATGTGTGGGTTAGGTTGATTGGAAAAATTACTCCTGCGTGTCACGGGGTTAGTCGGGTAAATAAGTAAGGTTATGGGGACAGGGCCTGGGTGGGATTGTGGTTGGTGCAGATTCGATGGGCCGAATGGCCTCTTTCTGCACTGTAGGGATTTTAATTGTTACAATGTTTGTTTTAATCTGGTCTAACACTGTCTGTTATTTTAGTGTTTTCCCCTGGGTTTTAAAGAGTAGGGTTTGATTAGGGCTTGACAGAAGAATCATGTGGCTGGGTGGAGCTAGGCTTACACAGATAAATCAAGCTCAGTCTGCTGCTTGGGATCTTTAGAGAGAGGTTGCTTTCTCCGCACTTCTTTCTCTCTCTGCAGTTGGAGACTCGAACCTACCAGAAAATCAGTCTCTTTCTCAGAGATTTTGCTGTTTGAGGGTGGATCTTTCTCTGGAGGCTGCATGAGAGTTGGAGGGTGTCTTTCCGTATCTGACTGGAGAGGTTAAAAGGCTGGAAATCTAGCATCCGTGTGAGCATATCTGTTTTTGGTGCTGACTTGTTCTGAAATAGGATTTATGTCTATGGGGCTATTGCTTAAATTGGAACTATAGAGATAATTAGCTGTTAAGAATTACACCTTGTCAAGGTTGGTATTTTACTTGGTAAAAGTTACGCTAATTCCTTTTGCCGTCCTTACCAGACATGTAGGACATGTCTGGCCTACATGTGACTCCAAACCCACAGCAATGTGGTTGACAGGCGGCACGGTGGCACAGTGGTTAGCACTGCTGCCTCATAGCGCCTGGTGCCGGGTTCAATTCCCAGCTCGGGTCACTGTCTGTGTGGAATCTGCACATTCTCCCCATGTCTGCATGGGTTTCGTCCGGGTGCTCTGGTTTCCTCCCACAGTCCAAAGATGTGCTGGTTAGGTGCTAAATTGCCCCTTAGTGTCGGGGGAGCTAGCTAGGATAAATGTATGGGGTTACGGGAATAGGGCCTGGGTGAGAATGTGGTCGGTGCAGACTCGATGGGCTGAATGGCCTCCTTCTGCACTGTATGATTGTAGGATTCTAGGATTCTATTGCTCTTAACCGCCCTCTGAATTGGGCCCGAACGCGCCAGTCAGTTCAAGGGGCAATTAAGGATGGGCAACAAATGCTGGACCAGCCAGCGGGGTCAGCCAGTATCCCACGGAGAATGTTTTAGCGACCAGACCTTTGCTGCCCTCCCGCTTTCCCAGACTCACCAGCTCCACCAGGCTGTGGATATCCTCAGAGGGGAAGTGCTTCCGGATTCGCTCTTCCACCTCCTTCTTCAGGGTTTCCGCTGTGAAGGATTCCACCAGGACCTCCGCTAGAATGTCCGCCATCCCTCCTGAGCCTGCGAGGATCAGCCACGGAATGTTGTTCATTGTCGCTTTGTAGATCCTCTATTGGCCCAGAGATAAAGAGGACAGGTTAAGAATATCCCCACACAAAACCCCACCCGGATCCCGGAGAGAGAGGCTCCCCCCACCCTCACCTCGCAAACCTGATTGTTTTCAGTGAAAAGACAAAAGACGGTGGCACAGTGGTTAGCACTGCTGTCTCGCAGCGCCAGGGACCCGGGTTCGATTCCCGGCTTGGGTCACTGTCTGTGTGGAGTCTGCACATTCTCCCCGTGTCTGCGTGGGTTTCCTCCGGGTGCTCCGGTTTCCTCCCACAGTCCAAAGATATGCGGGTTAAGTGGATTGGCCATGCTAAATTGTCCCTTAGTGTCCAAAGATATGTAGGTTAGATGGCTTGGCCATGCTAAATTGCCCCTTAGTGTCCAAAGATGTGCAGGTTAGGTGGATTGGCCGTGTTAAATGTGTGGGGTTATGGGGATAGGGCCTGGGTAAGATGCTCTATCGGAGAGTCGGTGCAGCTTGGATGGGCTGAATGGCCTCATTCTGCACTGTAGGGATTTTATGATTCTATGCTCGAGAGTGCGATGGGGACTGATTCCATCGAGGCGCCAAATGGGAATGGGATGATTAGCCGAAGAGAAATCAATCTGCAGAGTTTAGTTGGGGGGGGGGGGGGGCGATATTAGCTGAGAGGCAGCATGGTGATGATGGGCAGAATAGCCTCCTCCTGTCCTGCAACATCCCCGATCCCATCTTCAGACAGGAAGTGCTTTGTTTAAAAGGCAGGTATCTTAAAATTAACATTACGGCAGGCGTCTTAAGGAAGAGACTTACT
Source organism: Mustelus asterias (assembly GCF_964213995.1). Taxonomy (NCBI): domain Eukaryota; kingdom Metazoa; phylum Chordata; class Chondrichthyes; order Carcharhiniformes; family Triakidae; genus Mustelus; species Mustelus asterias. The sequence continues at coordinate 9,972,801 of NC_135821.1, forward strand.
GCTTGGGTACCTTAGAAACTCGGAACAGGAGGAGACCATTCAGCCCTTCAAGCCTGCTCCGCCCTTCATTATGATCATGGCTGATCATCAAATTCAATATCCTGATCCCCCCCTTCCCCCCGATATCCCTCAATCCCTTGAGCCCCAAGAGCTATATCTAATTTCTTCTTGAAATCACACAACGTTTTGGCCTCAGCTACTTTCTGTGGGAGTGAATTCCACACATTCACCACCCTCTGGGTGAAGAAATTTCTCCTCACCTCAGTCCTATAAGGTTTACCCCTTATCCTCAAACTATGACCCCTGGGATTTTCACAGTAACTTCATTGCAGTGTTAATGTAAACCTACTTGTGACACTAATAAAATAAAAAAAAATACAAAATAATAAATAGTTCTGGATTGCCCCACCATCGGGAATATTCTTTCTGTATCTACCCTGTCTAATCTTGTTAGAATTTTATAAGTTTCTATGAGATCCTCTCTCACTGTTCTGAACCGACTGAGTCTCTCCTAGTCTGACAGGCCTTAGTGAGGGACATCCTTTAAAGAGAGAGTGAGACTTTATTTCTCTCCTCTCATTTTCCACTCCGACAGAAGGACATCAATCAGTTCCTCCCTCCAGCATGTTGGGCCCTCCTTGAATCAGCATACACAGCACGGGGATCTCGATACTTCCCCCGACCTACAGATTAAACAGGTAATAATTAGCACAGATCTACCCGCGATGCAAGATTGATGTGTGTCGCTTAGTGCCATGTGTATGAGTGAGTGAGTGAGTGAGAATGTGAGTGTGTGTGTGTGAGTGTGTGCATGTGTGAGTGTGAGAATGTGTGTGTGGTGAGTGTGTGTGTGTGAGTGTGAGTGTGTGTGTGTGAGTCTGAGTGTGTGAGTGTGTATGTGAGTGTGTGAGTGTGTGAATGAGTGTGTATGTGAGTGTGTGTGTGAGTGTGTGTGTGTGTGAGAGTGTGCGTGTGAGTGTGTGAGTGTCTATGTGAGTGTGGGTGTGAGTGAGTATGTATGTGAGTGTGTGAGTGTGAGTGTGTGTGTGAGAGTGGGAGTGTCTGTGTGAGTGAGTGTGTGTGTGTGTGGGAGTGTGTGTGGGAGTGTGTGTGAGTGTTCGTGGGAGTGGGAGTGTGTGTGAGGGTGTGTGTGCGTGTGTGGGAGTGTGTGAGTGTGTGTGTGGGAGTGTGTGTGAGGGTGAGTGTGTGTGTGGGAGTGTGTGAGTGTGTGTGTGGGAGTGTGTGTGAGGGTGAGTGTGTGTGTGGGAGTGTGTGAGTGTGTGAGTGTGTGTGTGGGAGTGTGTGTGAGGGTGAGTGTGTGTGTGGAGTGTGTGAGTGTGTGTGTGGGTGTGTGTGGGAGTGTGTGAGTGTGTGTGTGGGAGTGTGTGTGTGGGAGTGTGTGTGAGGGTGAGTGTGTGTGTGTGAGTGTGTGCATGTGTGAGTGTGAGAATGTGTGTGTGAGTGCGTGAGTGAGTGTGTATGTGAGTGTGTGAGTGTGTGTGAGTGTGTGTGTGAGTGTGTGGAGTGTGTGAGTGTGTGTGAGGGTGTGTTCCGCCTTCACAGAAATGGCTGATAGACGGGGATGAGCCAGAAAATTGTCCCCAAACCGCACTGTGGGGATGGGAGGGTGGGGGGAGGTGGCGGGGGGAGGGGGGGTGTGTGTGTGGTGCGGAGGTGGCGGCTGATTGTTGGGCCCGACTGATTCTGCCCCAGAGCTGAAATCCTCCCCCACCCTCCCCCCGATGTGTGCCGTCCGGTATGTTAGACGTGCCTAACAGACACACAAGAGATATCGATGAGAAAAGAATCTGTGAGTCTCACCATCATTGCAATGGGACAGAGTCACTGCCAGGGGGTTACATGAATTATTTTACTTTTTTATTCGTTCGTGGGCCACGGGCGTCGCTGACTGGCCCAGCATTTATTGCCCATCCCTGGTTGAGGGCAGTTGAGAGTCAACCACATTGCTGTGGCTCTGGAGTCACATGTAGGCAGACCAGGTAAGGATGGCAGATTTCCTTCTCTGAAAGACATTAGTGAACCAGATGGGTTTTTCCGACAATGGTTTCATGGTCATCAGTAGATTCTAAATTCCAAAATGTTTTTTATTGAATTCAAATTCCACCATCTGCCGTGGCGGGATTCGAACCCGGGTCCCCAGACATTAGCTGAGTTTTCTAGATTCATAGTCGAGCGATAATACCACCAGGCCACCGCCTTCACTGTCTCTGGGTTAACAAAGAGTGGAGCAGCCTCGCACCATAGCCGATGAGTGAGAATGAGGCAGAGGGATTATCCGAGGCTGCTTTAGGGAAACGGGGACATTATTGGATGGTTTTAGAGAGGTGTGACAATTCCAAAAGGACAGGA